>NC_080427.1:85316564-85616564 GCF_029873635.1 Malania oleifera | reverse complement strand
AAACCGAGAACTCTCACAGCACAACAGACCCTTAGCTCTCCATGGCTCTCTCTCTCTCTCTTTCTCTCTCTCTCTCTCTCTCTCTCTCTTTATTTTATTTTATTTTATTTCATTATTTGTCTTGTTGTTCCCTTACTTCCATTCTCTTTCAATGTTTTGTTAATTGTTTTTATTTCAAGTAAAGTTCAAGTTGAATTGTTATTATTTAGAGAATTTAATTTTTATGAGTATTAAGCATCTGTTAAAGTTGTTTTCTTCTTTTTTGTGTTTTGTTGGTTTTGTTTTTTATGTTCGAATATGTCAAGTTTGATTTCTTAAAAAAAAAATGAATAAAATATAAAAAGAAAAATATATTGTTTTTGTTTTGAAGTTTTCCAAGTTCAATTTTCTTTTGAGGTTTAGCTTAGTTTAGGGTCGGCTTTGTTAAAATTGTGTTTATCATATTATGTTTTTGTTTAGATCGCTAATGGTTAATTTTGATTCGAGATCCTACTTCTTGTTAAAGGTTCGTTTTTTATCGTGTGTATTCATGTCTAGTTAAGTTTCCTTTGCGTGTTTTAATTTCATATTCAAAGTTCCCTTCTTTAATTGACACATGCTTTAATGTTTCCTTAAGTAGGTTAGGGTTTTCATTCTTACTCTTTAATTTAGTGAATGTTAGTTTTAGGGTTTAAATTGCGTGTCATTTAATTTGTCAAGAGTGAAATTGAACCATCTTGAAAACCCCTGAATCTGAACTGAGTTTAGTACCTTTTTAATTTCAATTGGAAGAATGTAAATTTTGAGATTAAAATGCATTCCCTGAGGAGACGATCTAACCCTTGGGCTTAATATTACACGACGTAACTCCTAGACTTGGGATAGCTTTCAAGCTGCTCATTTTTTGAGTGAGTCAGTGCCCTGAGCATTCTTTCAATTTCCGAATCAAAAGGAATAATGTCACGTGTTCTAGCACTGTGCATCCAACATCAAAAAACACACTAATAATATAGAAAAAAATAATAATAAAATAAAAGAAAATAAAAATAAAATTAATAAAATAAAATTCAAATTCAAATTAAAACCAAGATTACATTGTATCGATATTGGAAAAAATAAGAAAAACTCAATCCTCGGCAACAGTGCCAAAAACTTGATCGGTGCAAACTGCAAGTGCACAGTATCATAGTTTTATAATATAATGATATGTAGAGTATCGTCTTCAGGGATTGATTTCTTAATTTTACCAAGTACCGAATTTATAATAACCTTAATTTTATTTAGAAAAGTTTATAATTTTAGATTGTGAAATTTAAACAAAACTACTTTAAATAAACTATTCAAGAGAATTTAAAAATGGATGCCGCTTATCAAATTACTGTTGGTGAAAACTTCTAGGAAATCGATTTCACCTAATTTCTCACTATGCTTTACTCATCTAGCCAATTCGAATTTGTATTCTCTGCTTGTTAGCAAATCTCCAATTTTTCCAAAAGCCTCTTTCGATAATCAATCAGAATCTAATCTTGTTTATTATTTAACATACGATTATGCAAATTAATAACGCAAGAACGCAATAAGACCCTCGATTTTTAATGCCACGTAGGTTCATACAAGTCTTTCGATCTCTATATTTACCTACGCTGAATTATCCAAAATCTATTCTATAATCCTCCCTTTCGGTAGCAAATCACAAGACTAATATCATTTAATTAATGACCAGTTAATTAAAAACATTAAGCGCAAAATAACTCAAACAAACATTAATGAAAACTACTTCAGATTAGCATCAAAGAGCAAGCATAGTTCGAAACTGGCTACATCGTTTTTCTAGAACACAAAAATTTAGCTCATTTCGAAAATTAAATTCAACAATAAAGATTTCACCATGTGTTCTTTTATTTGGAGAGTAGAGGAAAAATCAACACTCGCAGCACCGCCGTTGTCCGCTGCCTTCCGATTCCGAAAAGATTTTAATTTTCTATGCACCGCCACCTCTCCCTTGTTGGTCTTGTGTTCTTTCTATGCAACACCCCAAAAGAAAAAAAAAAATATCTCTGAGGAGCTGCTACTGCACCCCTATTTGACTTCCAATCCGTGCGCCCCCAAAAGAATTCCAACCCTCAATTCTCTTTGTTCTATGGCCTCTCCTGTATGTCTCACTAAAAAATATATATATTCCAACCCTCTTGTGTGGTGTGGCCTCCAATAGACCCTAGCGCCTACTGCTCTCCTGTCAAACCTTACCCCCGACTCCCCCCAAAGAAACCCTACAAAAAAATATGTCTCCTTCTCCTTTTGACTTTTCCAATTTCCCTTTTCTTTCCTTTCTTTTCCTTTCTTTCTTTCCTTTTCTTTCTGTCCCTTCTTTCCTTTTCTTTCTTTCCTTTCTTTCTTTTTCTTTATTTCCTTTCTTTGTTCCTCACCCAGCATGTTGTTAAGATTCCGTGGCTACATGGCCAAGTCACATCATCCTTTTTTTATTTTTTTATTTTTTTTCGTTTTCTTTTCCTTTTTCAAAGGCACACGGTATGCCCTCCACCTTCAAGCCCAATTTCTACCCTCTTACAGTCTGTAACTCTCAAAGCTTAAAACAAAAAAGTTGTATAACTCTTTCTCAGCTTTCCCCAAAATTTTGAATCACCTTGATTGGAGCTCGGACGAAAAAGTCACACCCAGATTACAAAGAATTGTTGAAATAGTCCATAAAACAATGTATGGTAACTTCACGTCTGATTTCAACCTTGATGTAGCTAGTATTTCGCAAAATGCAAAGCATTAAAATTGTAGAGCATTTTCTTATCTTTTTACGGTATCCTAAAGCATTTGAATCGGAGGTCGGATGAGAGAGTTACGCACAGATTACAAAGTACCATCGATTTTAGCTTCCAATAGTTGCCCTGCAATAAAAAATACCAAAATTTCACAAATTACTCAATAAAACCCAAATTTTATAAATAGAACACAATGTTAGAATATTGAGAGTAATTAGGCATTTAAATAAAAAATAAAATTCGTAATGCATGGATTAAAACACCTAATTACGCAATTTAAGCGCATAATCAATTGACCCCACTCAGTTTGGACCTTGTCTGCCTGAATTGGACACTTGGGTAGTTAAAATGAACTAAGTTTACTAAGTTTGACTCTAAGCATATAATTTTCAATCAGGGATGTTGACCTCATAGGTCACACCCAGTTTTGATAATGACAAATACTGTAATTTGATGGCTTTCAAGTTTGTGTGCAGGATCATACTAACTGGATTTTATTGATGGTATGTGACAACTTGAAGAAAATTGAAGACCTTGCCATATTTGTTTATTGTTACTTATATTTATCATTTTGGGTATGTAATAATTTATATCGGTTTATAATAATCTCTGCATGTCATGCTTGTAGGTAATTGTAAGCTCAAAATGACCGTAGACTGACCATAGGGAGCCGAATGTCATTAGGGCACCCTTCAGTAAACCAATGCCAGATTTTTTTTTTTTGGTTTCCTAAAAGACCTTAAAAGGCCTTTAGGTCTATGCACAATCACATTAGATGTCCCCAAAATCACTTAACATATCAGGGGAATTAATTGAAGTGAATTTGTAAGAGGTCGGGCGAACGAACCCCTGGTGTTCAAAATACCTCGGATGCCCGAACCACTGGGAAGTCAGTGGGTTGACCTAGTTTTAGCAACCAAACTAGAAATGAGCATATCATCTCCAGGCGACCGAACTCTTTAAAGGGAGTATTCACCAACTCAGGCCACCGAAGGTTTTAGTTCAAAATATGCCCCAGGCGACTGAACACTTGAGTTCGGTTAACCGAACTTAGCTTTAGGCTCCCAAACCACAGACATAAAGTTTTTGACTTTTGTTCAGCCAACTAAGCTTGAACTTGAGCACCCGAACCTTAAAAAATTGGTTTTTTAGCTAAGTCTATTCGAGCGACCAAACCATGGTTCAGCCACCCGAAACCACTCGAGTTACTTAATATTTTACCATGGTTAAAAGTGGTTAATTGGGGTTAATTTTTCTAAACACAATTAAAATAGTTTGGAAAAATCCCAGCATGTCCCCTAATGGTTATTTTTCCCCCATTTCTATATATACCCAATCATTTGTCAAAATTAGTAGGGGATTAGCAAAAAGATTAGGGCAAAAATTCTCTAAAAATTCATAACCTTATTTTGCCCATACTACCTCCAAATACTCACATATACTCCTCTCCTTGATTATCCATCTATTGTGAGTAATCCAAGTGTGGTTATGGTAAATCCTAAAATTGCTAAATACTCTCTTTTGTGCTTATTGTTTGTGCTTGATTTTTGAGAGTTAAGTAAAGGTGTTTCCCACCAATTTTATTTGATAAATTTTGTGTGGGAAAACTCATTGGCCTTAGGATCTTTGCATTTTTGGTGCAAGATTCTTTGTGCTACATTTTTGTGTGTGCAAAAACCCATTTTCCAAAGCTTATTTTTCAAACAACTTTTGCACCTTTTACATCAAAGAAAATATTGTTGAGGTTGTTTGAATATTCTGATTGGCATTTTGAAACCCTAAGCTTGCATTGAGATATTTTATATTGTGTTTCAAAGAAAACCTTGTTTATACACTCTTGTGCATATTTGAAATTATCCATAATATTGAGTGTTGATTGCACATAGTCACATCGTTGAGCTTACATTTCCTATATTGTTGATATGTGTTGATTGATTGTCATTTGGTACATATCTGCTTCATTGAGAAGCATAATCACTATACCCGATTTGGTTTGTACTGCATTGGTTATATTCCAGGCGTGGGCCTGAAAAGGGAGACTAGCCCTGTTGAATAGTCCCGAATTGGCTTAGACCCGATTAGAAAAGTTAAGTGCACCATCCTAGTAAGGTGTAGGTTGAGGTCAGCCCCACTAATTGACCTGGTTGTAAAGGTTAAGGTCAACCCTATGCTAATTGACCTAGTTATAACTGGTGCCACTCCACTCGTTAAGTGAGCATTAGTGGAATCCTCGGACTTGTGAGCTAGAGGTGGGGACGTAGGCACAATTTTCTGAACCCTGATAACATATCGTGTGTGCACTTTACTTTTTCGTAATTTATTTTCTTCACGTGTATGTTATTTTATGAATGTCGTGCATGATTTATTTTCTGCATATTATCTGCGCACTTGGGTTTATGTGTATATAGATAGACCCTACATTGTGAAATACTATTATTGGATTAGCTAAACCTAGGAATAAATTTTAAATACTCAATTCACCCCCCTTCTTAGGAATATACCAAAGCTAACAATTGGTATCAGAGCCTCGTGACATTGACTTAAATGTTTTTGCTAAAAGATCGAGATGACTCTCATTGGTGTATACCCATTCAGAGAGGGACAGTCACCTACCAGTCCTCCATTGTTTTGTGGTGCCGATTACACCATCTGAAAAATTAAAATGAGTGTATTTATAAAATCTATGAGTGGGAGGGCCTAGAAAGTGATTGATAAGGGAATTTGTATGCCAGCATAAAATGATATTAATTTAATGCATGCAAATTAACATGCCTTGGATTTATTATACTGTGCTTTAGATACTGATATTCTTCATGAGATTATGGCATGTAGTAGTCCACAAGAGATTTGGGTTGAGCTTGAAAAGAAGTATAGAGAGACCCAGAAAAAGGAGATTGCCACTCGAGATGCTCCAAGCCTAAATGATCAGGTAGTGGCTAATCATGAGCTGGTTGCATTAGTAGCTGATGAGGTATATGAATCTTACCCTACCTCATTTATTGATTCGTGTAATGAAGCATGTGATGATTCTTATGCTGAAGTTTATGATATATCATATGTTGAATCATCAGTTGCCTCTAATGATTACTTTGACAATAATGCATGTATTAATTCTTGTGATAAAATATGTAAATTATTCATGCGATGTTTATTGTGATATAACTTATGATGAATCATCCATTGTGTTGACTTTTTTGGGTCCGTCTCCTATTTTGATCATGACAAACCACAGTATCTCATCTGTGTGCTTTAAGTATTTGAACATGTTTATTTTTCTAAGCATGGATGATAGATGAGAAATAGAAACCGAGAAGCACTTAAATAAGCATACCTCGACGTTTTCCATGGAATTGCAAAGGAGGAGCACATGAAGACCGATCTTTATTTTTAGTTGTATTAGTATATTTTCTTTTATTCATTTCGGGTTTGCAATAATTCAAAGGTCTTTAATAATAAATGCATGGCATGCATGGTAGGGACTATAAGCTCAAGTGCATAGATTGACCTTAGGGATCACCCTTTGGTCAACCGACGCCGAATTTTTTTGGTGTCCTAAAAAAAGACCTAAAATGACCCTAGGATTCACATGCATACATAAGCATATATGTTTATATGAATAGGGTGAATATATAAGAGAGTTGCAACCGAAATACATTAAAAATGCATGTTCAGTTGATCTTTCATAGTGTAAATCATTCGGTCGACTAAACCAGTTAAGTGGTCAACATTTTAACCATAGCTTGATCGACCGTATTGTACCAAGTTCGTATGAGTTGGTCGACTGAACTCTCACCAAGTCAACATTTGACTCCTTAGTCAATCGACCAAATTTAAATGGGCAACGCCCTAGTCGACAAAACCCACACGTGGGAAATCCAACGCCCTTGTCGACTAAACTTCATGGTTCAAAATCATCTAGTCGACCGAACCACATGAAATGGAAAATCACCCTTGGGACACTAAGTCCAGTCAATAAAACTTTCAGTTCAAATTTCGTCCGGTCGACCGAACTCAGTCACTTGGTCAACCAAACCTCGCGTCCAATCGACCGGTGCTCTTGAGTTGGACATTATTTTTTACCGCAGTTAAATTTTTTAAATGAGGTTATTTGTGCTAAAACATTTTAAAACAATCCTAATAATACCCTACATGTCCTGAATGGTTAAAATTTTGGGGAACTCTATATATGCCCCCTTATTTGCAAGGATTAGCTGATTAGAAAAAGTGATTAGGAAAATTTCTCTCAAATATTTTATACCCCTTTTTCTATATGCTCAACATTCCAAGAATATTTTATACACTCTCTTTGATTCTTCTTTACAAAACCATCTTTGATAAAGAGAGCGTTTAATGTATCCTTTTCATTTGCATTATTGTTGCAACTTAAAGAGTGAATATATTTGTGTGTTTTCATACATTATTTTAAAACTAGTACACTCTCTCATTTATTGTTGTTGAAATTATTTTTAGAGAATTAGCTTGAGTTGATCCTAGATTATTTCATTGATAAATATTATTTTGGGATAACTTGTTTGAGCTTGTGGATCTTGCATTATTGTTGCAAGTATTCAAAGGCTTGTTCTTGTGCTCTGCGAAATATTTTTCAAACAAGCTTAATTTCAAATATCTTGTCTTAAAATATTGAGAATATCATCTTAGAGATATTTTGATTACATTCTCTGAAAATATTTGAAACCCTATTTGTGGTTGATATATATCTATATACAGTTTCAAAGATAGATTGCAAACACACTCTCACACTTGGATTTCCTAGTGAAATTATCTTAAGAGTTGGAGTATTATCTGCACTGAGCTGATAGTTCCTATATTGTTGATGTGCATTGATTGATTGATTGATTATACTATGCTTAGTGGTACATAATCTGCTTAGTGTAAGAAGCATATCTCCGTGTATGCAAAAATTTTGTACACATTTGTTGTATTCTAGGCACAGGCCTGAAGAGGGAGACTAGCTCTGTTGAATAGTCCTGGACTGGCTTAGACCCAATTAGGAAAGCTGGTGCGCCATCCTGGTAAGGCGTGTTGGTTGAGGTCAGTCCCTTCAATTAACTTGGTTGTAACTGGTGCCGCTCCACTTGTTAAGTGAGCATTAGTGTAATCCTCGGGCTTGCGAGCTTAAGGCTGGGACGTAGGCACAATTGGCTGAACCCTGATAACATATCGTGTGTCTATTTATATTTTCACAATTTATATTCATGCACATCTATGTTATTGTTTGAATGATGCGTATGATTTAATTTTCGCATCTTACATTTATCTGCACATTTGAGTTTATGGTTAAATAGAAAGACCCTAGGTTTGTGTAGCGCTGCTGCTAGATTGGTTGACCTAGGGATAAAATTTTCAAATACCCAACTAACCCTCTCTTAGGAATTCACCAAAGCTAACAATTGGTATTAAAGCCTTGTTGCACTAGGCTTAACACATTTTGTAAAAGATCGCAATGACTCATTTTGGTGTATCCCCATTCAGCAAGGGAAAGTTACCTACTAGCCCTCCATTGTTTTGTGGTGTAAACTACACCTACTGGAAAATTAGAATGAGTATTTTTATAAAATCAATGGATTGGAGGGCTTGACAGGTAATTGTTGGAGAAACTTGTATGTAAACGAATGAAAATGATACTACTTTAGCTCATGCAAATTCATATGCCATGGAGATTTTATATTGTACTTTAGATTCTCATATTTTTCATGAAATTATGGCATGTAAAAATGCGAGGAATATTTGGGAGAAGCTTGAAAAGAAATATGGAGAGTCCCAGGAGAAGGAGACCACGACTTTGATAGTGTCAAGCTTAAATGATCTAGAAGTGGTAAATCACAGGGTTAGTGCACTCACAGAACATGAGGTATATGATTCTTACTTTAGCTCAATTGATGACTTATGTGTTGAATGCTATGTTGCTTCATGTGATGAATCATGTATTGAACATGGTGATAATCCTGTTATTGATGGACTTGATGATTCTCATATAGAATACGGGAATAAATTATGCGTTGAATCATCTGTCAAAAATTATGATTATACTAATGATGTTGCATACGATGATTCATGTGTTATTCAATTAGATAAACCTTGTGATGAATCATTTGATGAGATGCCTTCATGTGGAAAACTAGAAAAGACTTCATTTAAAATGCATAGAATTCTAGTTAAGATATCAAAGAAGAAAAAAATTTTGAAAAACGAAAATGAAATAGTGACAAAGCATTTAAATGAATTAAAAGAATTTCATGCCACTCTAGAGAAGAAAAAGGTTGGAAGAAACTTGAAAATCATTTGCTTAGAAAGAAAGGTTGAAGATAATTGTGAAATGATTTTCAAATCCAAATATGGGAAGTATAGTTCAAATAAACCCTTAAGAGTTAAAAAGAAAAACATTTTCAAAAAGGGTTCATCCTTCAAATCCCATAAGCATCTTTATGCCTCATCAAGTAATGACAAAAGAAATAAGCATAACCCTTCACGTATATACAAAACATGCTTATCTGATGAAAGAAAAGGGCACATACAATATAACTGCACATTGAGAGGCGTCAAAGGCATTGTTGACCCCATGGGTCATACCCAGTTTTGATAATGACAAATACTCTTGGTATTTAACGTTTGTCAAGTTTGTGTGTAGGACCATCTTAGGAAGATCAAATTGATGGCACATGAAAGTAAAGCATGAAGACCCTGAAGACTTTAATTTGTATTGTCAAATCAATGATTGTAATATGGGTCTGTAATAGTAACTAGATATATGGTTTGTAATAATCTCTATATGTCATGCATGTAGGTTTCTGTAAGCTTAGAAATACCATAGACTGACCATAAAGACCAAATGACTTTAGGACACCCTTCGGTCAACCGATGCCAGGTTTTTGAGCGTATATGAAAAGACCTTAGCTCCTAACACATATGCACTAATAAGTCCCCATATCACTTACATAATCAGGGGAATTAATTAAAGAAAAATTTGGACTTAATTGAAAATATATGAGAGGTTGGGCAATCTAACCCCAGGTGTTCAAAACACCTCGGGCGCCCGAACCACTAAGAAGTTAGTGGGTTGACCACGTTTTGGGTGACAAAACAAGAAATGAGTGCATCGCCCTCAGAAGACCAAACCCATCTTAGAGTGCTTTTCACCAACTTGGGCGATTGAACTATATAGTTCAAAATGAGCCTCGAGCGACCGAACACAAGAGTTCGGGTGACCTAACAAACGACCGGGCACCCGAACTTATGAAGCAAACTTTCTGACTTTGATTCGGGCTACCGAACCTTCACTCGGGCTGCCGAACTGTTTTTAAAGTTTTTTTTAAATAAGTCTGTTCAGGCGACCGAACCAAGGTTCAACCACCCGAACCTCGACAGGTTAAAAATGATTTAACTGCTGTAAAATTAAGTTAATTGGGGTTAAATGTGCTTAAGTATTTTTGAACTTTTCTAATAATACCCAATAGGTCCCTAACAGTTGTAATTTTACCTCTACCTATAAATTATGGGTTCATTTTTTAGGATTAGCAAGAGATTAGCCAAAATCATTAGTATAAATCCTCTCTATCTCAAAATCATATTTTTGCCCAAATACTCTCATATCCTTATTCTCTTGATACATTTTGGTATTGTGAGAGCATATTGGTTGTGTTAGTGCATATTAGGTTTTGCTAATACTCTTATTATTCTTGTTTGATTAATTGGGTTATTTTTGGGGAGTTAGCAAAGTTTATCCCACATATTTGAATATAATAAATCTTGTGTTGGGATAAACTAACAAGCTTAGAGTATTTGCATTGTTATTGCAAGTGTCTCATAGCTTTGATTTTGTTGTACAAAAACATTTTCTACAAGCTATAATATTCTTCAAACTACTCTTGAGCTCATTACATTGAAGGAAAATATTTTGAGTTAATTTGATTGTTTGATTGTTTGATTAGCATCTTTGAAACCCTAATTAGCTATTGAGATTTGATATAAATTGTTTCAAAGATATAGCTTGTCTTAGAACACTCTTGAGCATACTTGTTATCATATCTTGTTGAGTATAGCTTGCACCAAAATACACATCACTGAGCTTACATCTACCTACATTATTGATGTGTATGTGATTGATTAAGTATACTGCGCGTAATTGGGTACATATCTGCTTTACATGAAAGCATAATCACTGTACCAGTTTATTGCGATAAATACTATTGTATTTCCAGGCGTGGCTTGAGGGGGTTTGATCTAGCCCAGAAGGATCAGGTTGGGGTCAGCCCTGTGAATTTGACCTAGGGCCTTCTCCGCCCAGCAAGGGGAGTTTGTAAAGGTTAAGGTCAACCCTGTGCTAATTGACCTGGTTGTATTAGGTGCTACTCCACCCGTTAAGTGAGTCATTAGTGGAATCCTTGTGTTGGTGTAGCCAAGGCGGGGATGTAGGCACAGTTGGCCGAAGCCCAATAACATATCTTGTGTGCACTGTTTATCTTTCTACAATCTACATTCTGCACATGTATGTTATAGTTGGTGAATGTTGCGTATGATTTTAATTTCTGCATATTATATTTATCTGCGCATTTGGAACTGCATAGACAAACCCTAGGTTGTCAATGTATTGCTGCTATTTAGGTCAAAACTAGGAAAAAGTTTTCAATTCCAATTCACCCACCCTCTCTCAGGAATACACTAAAGCTAATAGGCATAGATAAAGAAATGAATTGGGTTGTAGTGAAAGCAAACCCCTTAGGACCAAAGGAAGATCATATTCATGTTGAAATTACATAATTATCAAATTCTTCCTTAGCACATAGGATTAGCTATAGGGGGTTAGTAATGACATTAGGCTTGGGAAGTGACTTAAGTTTAAAATGTAGAAGCTTAGTATACACATCCACTTCCAAATGGACAAAGCTACTATGTCTGGTATATAATTTAAAATGCTTAACCCACACTTAAATATAAACATCTTAAGTTAAGCATACTTTGTCCATTTCACAAAGTTGAGGCTTAGGTATTCGTCTCACTATATATCCTTTATTCCTAAACCTATCTTTTAACATAAAGGCCTTAATCAAAAAGCAGTCATCACTCTAGGCTTAAAGCACTATTGATCATAAATGATTAATATATATTAAGTGTGCTTTTCATAAGACATCTTGCTATAACCAAGATTAGAGGCAACCACTAAGGGATTCAAATTTTATTGATTAAATCAAAATATTCTCTTTGAATTTAAAATATAAAAATCCTCTAATTTTGGCTTATTCCATTCACAAGAAATCCTTACCACTTCATGATCATATCTGGTAAAGTATTATCCATCCATGGGCTCATATCCTTAACTTAACTAGTCAATTATGCTTCAACGGATACCCTCCAGCCATGGTTGATTGGAAATTATCAAAGAGCATCATTCTTTAAATAATCATACACCCTATACCGCTCTTTGCTAAAACTAGTTAGGACATATTGTTTGGTGTGCTCATCATGCATATCGTTCTACTTCCTCAAATACTCTTCTGAACATAATAGAAATTTAATCCTTAAGAGTATTTAATTTATATTTCTCACATAGCTCTCAAATTTTAAATCAAATCCTTTAGAGCGCTATATACCTTGAGTGTGTTAAATGGCTAAATTGGTTGCCTAGGTCCTTATCTTGATAAATGTTTATATCTCAAAGTGACCTATGCACATGTAATTATTATCAAAAGTCATTCCAACTCGTCCCTCTCACATATTGAAGATCACAAGAAAAGAGCTAGACATTGGCTTATCACTTTAATAAATATTCATTGTGACTTTTTGGTCTGATAAGCCTAAAGCATTCATGCCAAGTCTAAATCCATTGAAAATCTTAGGAACCTTGGCTAAAATATTTGGAGATGAAAAAGACATAAAATGAATAAGTGCATAACTCAGGGGGGAGCATTTCTTTTCAAAATTTCATGACTCTTTTTGAATGCTCACATTATTATATTTCCATATGCTTTTATGAAAAGCAACACAACACCAAACTCATAACTATCCACTGCTGTCCATTGTTCATATTATATCTTGATGGATAGTGATTTTTGATTATCTAGTATTGTGAGCTGTTATTGAATATAATGTTTGATAATACTGGATTGTATGGAATGCCATCTGCAAGGCTGTTGCAGAAACTTATTTACTTGCATGCTTGTGTGGAACGCCAACTGCATAGCTGATGCAGTATGTTGTGTATTGCATGCTGGTAGTAAAAATAGGTTCTCGCATGCTCAAACCAAATTATTTTGAATTGATTGCTTGAATCTATAAGGTTTTGGTGCATGAAAATTTAGGAAATTTCTGATTTACAGATGGCATGCTACCAAAATTTCAACAGGAATTTTCCCAAACCAAAACCTTGTGTTGAAGATGATTATGATAAAATTAATGTTAAAATATTTTTTGAAAGGATAAGTGAAAACTAATTGAATATTAAATTTCATCCTCACATAATCATCCAATGATTAGGGGAGCTCAGCTTCATCCCCATAGGAAGTGCATAAATGACCTATATGCATCACTATTATTTATTGAAATATTGAGGCTCTCTTAATATCCCTGAACATTATATCCAGCGCTTAAAGGTTTATGATTTGATATGGAATGTTCTTTAGTCATGAACTCTATTTCATGCCTTAATAATTATCTTCTGATGCATCTATGGTCTATAGGGGCAACTATGCTAATAAGGATAAATATAGTTGATTAATAATCAGTATGGTTGGTTTAGAAGTTTCCAAATGATAGCTTATACTACTAGGCATAATGAAATTATTCTCCATTTAGTATAAGCAACTTATTGTATCTAAGCTAGGATTCCAAACGATAGGGGGAGCATAAAAAATGAGCATTCTATCCTGTTATGCTCACCAACACCTTTTAGCTTAGATCTATCTTGAATTCTCTGTGGCTCTTGCGATTAAATCTGAATATTTTATTGAAAATCATAATCTGAAATATGTTGATTAGCCACAGTCATTTTCTTTGCCATATGACCCTGTCTTAATCTTCTAATATATATATTTTTTTTGATCCATATGGTTGTTTATCCTGGTTATTACAGAATTGTACTTAAAATCATAACCAGAATATTGATGCTTGCTTGTGACCGATTTTAAAGTTTCTTTTTTAGCAATGCATCACCCCCAGTAATTTTTACAAATATCAAAGGGGGATATATATTATTATTATACACATATATCTTCACATCACATAACTGAGTTGGTGACTTCATATAAAAATGCATGTGAACTTGTTGGACTGTTTTTTATGCTCAAACCGTCTATTTGCTTTCATATGTTGTGTGCTATAAACTAAAATCTTTCACGGGTCTTATGAAATATTTGAACTGAAATGGTTTGTGGATAATTCTAGTCTGACTATGTTTTTTATGTCATTTAAATTTTTTAATGACCAGTTACTTTGTTTGAAGGCTTAGTCACCATATTTTTCAAGAATGCTTATATTTTTAAATGTCGTTTTGCTGATGACAAAAGGAGAAGATGTTTTACACGAGCAAAATTAGTCCTTCGCCCAGCACTTTTGTTACTCACAACAGAAAATGATTGTTGAATTTAATTGCACAACTTGAAAATATTCTAAATTCTTCATGCTTGTATATGAACTGTATTGAATATCATTATTTGTTCATATTGTTAGAGGGAGCCTTGTCAGGCAAACCCATATTTTGCTCTTGTGTTTGTCATCATGAAAAAGGGAGAGATTGTTGACTTTTTGGGTCCGTCTCCTGTTTTGATTATGACGAACCATAGTATCTCATCTATATGATTTGAGTATTTGAACATGTTTATTTTTATAAGCATGGATGATAGAGGAGAAATGGAAGCCAAGAAGCACTTAAATAAGCATACCCCGATGTTTTCCATGGAATTGCAAAGGAGTTGAGCATGAAAACCGATCTTTATTTTCAGTTGTATTAGTATATTTTCTTTTATTCATTTTGAGCCAGTAATAATTCAAAAGTTTGTAATCATGAATGCATGACATGCATGGTAGGGACTATAGGCTCAAGACCATAGATTGACCTTAGGGAACCCTTCGGTCGACCGACGCTGGATTTTTTTTGTGTCCTCAAAAAGACCTAGAATGACCCTAGGATTCACATGCATGCACAAACATATATGCTTATATGAATAGGGTGAATATATAAGGGAGTTGGAATCGAAATGCATTAAAAATGCATGTTCATTCGACCGAACTTTCACAATGTAAATCATTCAGTTGACCGAACCGGCCAAGCAGTCAACATTTTGACCATAGCTCAGTCGACCATACTTTACCAAGTTCATATGACTTGTTAGACCGAACTCCAACCGAGTCAATGTTTGACTCCTCGGTTGATTGATTAAATTTAAATGGTCAACGCCTTGGTCGACCGAACCCACATATGGGAGAATCCAACATCCTAGTCGACCGAACCATGCAAAAGTGGAAAATCGCCCTTGGGGCACTAAGTCTGGTCGATCGAACTTTCAGTTCAAATTTCATCCGATTGACCGAACTTAGTCACTTGATCAACCGAACCTCGTGTCTGGTTGACCTGTGCTCACGGATTGGACATTATTTTTTACTGCGATTAAATTTTTTAAACGAGGTTATGTGTGCTAAAACGTTTTAAAAAAATCCTAATAATACCCTAAATGCCCTGAATGGTTAAAATTTTGGGGAACTTTATATATACCCCCTTATTTGCAAGGATTAGCAGCAGCTTAGTAAAAGTGATTAGGAAAATTATCTCAAATATTTTATACCCTTTTTTCTATATACTCAACATTCCAAGAAAATTTTACACTCTCTTTGATTTTTCTTTGCAAAACCATCTTTGATAAAGAGAGCGTTTATTGTATCCTCTTCATTTGCATTATTGTTGCAACTTGAAGAGTGAATATATTTGTGTGTTTTCATACATTATTTTAAAGTTAGTATACTCTCTCATTTATTATTGTTGAAATAATTTTTAGAGAGTTAGCTTGAGTTGATCCCAGATTATTTCATTGATAAATATTATTTTGGGATAACACATTTGAGCTTGTGAATCTTGCATTATTGTTGCAAGTATTCAAAGGCTTGTTCTTGTACCTTGTGAAATATTTTTCAAACAAACTTGATTTCAAATATCTCTTGCGTTAGAATCTTGAGAATATCATCTTAGAGTTATTTTGATTACATTCTCTGAAAATCTTTAAAACCCTATTTGTGGTTGATATGTATCTATACTCACACTTGGATTGCCTAATGACATTATCATGAGAGTTATAGTATTATTTGCACTAAGCTTATAGTTCCTATATTGTTGATGCGCATTGATTGATTGATTATACTATGCTTAGTGGTACAAAATCTGCTTAGTGTAAGAAGCATATCTCCGTGTATGCAAAAATTTTATACACATTTGTTGTATTCCAAGCATGGGCTCGAAGAGGGAGACTAGCCCTGTTGAATAGTCTCAGACTGGCTTGGACCCAGTTAGGAAAGCTAGATATGCCATCCTGGTAAGGCGTGTTGGTTGATGTTAGCCCCTTGAATTGATCTGATTGTAACCAGTGTCACTCCACCCGTTAAGTGAGCATTAGTGGAATCCTCAAGCTTGCGAGCTAGGCAGGGACGTAGGCATAGTTGGCTGAACCTCGATAACTTATTGTGTGTCTATTTATACTTCTACAATTTATATTCGTGCACGTGTATGTTATTGTGTGAATGATGCGTATGATTTAATTCCCCCATCTTAAATTTATCTATGTATTTGGGTTTATGATTAAATAGAAAGACCCTAGGTTTGTATAACATTGCTACTAGATTGGTTGACCTATGGATAAATTTTTAAATACCCAATTCACCCCCCTCTTAGGAATACACCAAAGCTAACACATTGTTTTCGTTGAAGTTGCTGCATGCAATGATTCATTGGTTAATGATTATAATAATTCCTATAATGAATCTTGTGCTGAATTATATGATGAAAGCATGCCCATATATAGAAAACTAGAAAAGGCTTCATCTAAACTATATAAGCTTCTAGGTAGGATATCTAAACAGAAAATATTTTTGAAAAATGAAAATAGAAGGTTGGAAAAACAATTTAAAGATCTAAGAAAATATCATGCCACCTTAGAGAAGAAGAAGATTGTGAAAGTGTTGAAAATCATCTGCTTAGAAAGAAAAATTGAAGACTATTCTGAAATGATTTTCAAACCCTCTTGTAATAAGAATAACAATGATAAACCCTTGGAAGTTAAAAAGAAAAATATTTTCATAAAGGATTTTAAAATGCTCTCTTGATATTATATCATGTATGTTGATATGCATTTATTAGAATAGAATTGCAGGTTACTATCCATAATGCACTAAATGATAAAATCTCTATGATGGATGGTTTTTATTTTATATAAATAGTTGACTGTACTACCGGAATGCATGCTTGTATTGAATGCCTTCTACATGGCAGATGCAGTAATGTGAATTGCATGCTAGTAGTGGATATAGATTCTCATATGCTTGATCTGAATGGTAGCTGCATGATGCAAATCATTATAAATTGCTTATTTGAACCAATCAGGTATTGGTTCTATGAGAAAATGTCCAATTTACAAACGTCATGCTGTCGAAATTTTGTAAAATTTTTTCAAAATAGAATCTTGTACAAAGATGATTATGATAAAATTAAAGCTAAAATATTTTTGAAAGGGTGAGTGAAAACAAAATGAATATTAAATTTCATCCTTGCATAATCATCGAGAATATTTAGGGGAGCTCAGTTCCATCCCTATAGAAAAAGCACAAATGACTCACATGCATAATGTCGCTTTTTGAATATTGACGCTCTTCTAAGGACCTTGAATATCATATCCAACTCTTAAAGCTTCTTAAGTAGATATGGATTGTTCTCGGTTTTGTGCATTATAGCTATGCCTTAATATCTATTTCTGATGCATTTGTAACCTATAGGGACAACTATAGTGATTAGGGATAAATATAGTTGATAAACATTTAGTATAGTTGTGTTGAAAGTTTTAAAATGAGTGCTTATACTATTTGGCACTTGATGAAAATAATCCTTGATTTGTATAAGAAGCTTATTTCAACTAAGCTAGGATTCAAATCAAAAGGGGGAGCATCTAAAATTAAAATCTCTATCATACCATGCTCACCAATATCTTTTTTCTTTGATCTGTTTTCAATGCTTTGTGCCATGTGTTTAATTGTGATGACTTCATTGAACATCTTAAATGAAAATATATTGTTTTGCCACAATCATTTACGCAACCATATAATCCTTGTTCTAAATTGTCAGGCATCTTTAGGATCTTTGTGGTTGATTTTTCTAGTTATTTTATGAATTGTACTAAATGCTCACTAGAAAATTGTTACTTGCTTGTATAATTTTTAAAGTTGATTTTTCAGCAAGCACACCCCTTGTACTTTTGATAACATCATTAAGGGGAATATTTTTTTTTTGTTGATTGTTTTAATGGCAAGATATACATTTTCAAAACAAAAATTCATTATCTCTTGACTTATTATATATTTATAATTTTATTTGGCAAGAAAATGATCTTACATGAGATACATCTTGTTTCTTGCTTGTGTACTTAAATGTTATAGCATTGTTGGTTAAAATTTTTTTATGCCTAAATGCTATATGAAAAGGGGGAGAATTATTCTTTCTAAGCTTACATGCCTATGAGGAGGAAAGTTTTTCAAAATGGTGGAGTTCTCTTAAACTAAGCTTGTTTTTGAATGACCCAAGTGTTTTTACTTAGCTTAGCCCTTTTGCTGATGCCAAAAGGGGAAGAGTTTCATTGAGCAAAATGCATGAGTGTCTATACTTTATTGCAAAAATTAAATGCATGATTAATTTGACATGTCTTCTGTCTTGGATATGCTTAAATTATATTGCTTATCTTTAAATTATGCATATTCTTAGGGGGAGCCTTTTTAGGCTGTACCCATTTTGCTTTGGTGCATTGGTCATCATCAATAAGGGGGAGATTATTGACTTTTTGAGTCTGGTCCATGTTTTGATGCTGAAAAAGCACAAGTTACTTATGTGTGCATTTAGCATGTGAATAGGCTTACACTTTAGCACATATATGGTAAAAGGGAAATGAAAGCCATGAAGGACCTAAAGTACATACTCTCGGTGTATTCCATGCAAATTCAGAAGCAAAAAAAGAAGACATTTTTTTTTAAATTTGTAACTACATTTGGATTTTTGGTCTGTAATTATGCACTGCATGCATGATAGGACTTTATGCTCAAAGGCCATAGACTGCCCATAGGAACCAATACCCTTAATATAAAATGCCACAACTTGTTCACACAGGGTTGGAAAATTTTAAAGGCAAAGTAGAGCCAAAATTAATATCATAAAGACTTCGGTTGACCAAAGAATGATCGACGTTGCATTTTTTGGGCTTAATTAAAAAGCTCGATCGACCAACCTAATCACGTTTTAAATAGTTCAGTCGACTAGAAGTCAAATGTTTAACTTGGCTTAGCCAACCAACCTATTTTGAACTAAGCTTCCATGGTCGACCAACCTTTTAAATTGACTTTCTCTACTTTCCCCGGCCGACCAAACTTTCAGTTCAAAAACACCTCGGGCGATTGAACCTATGAAGGTTTGGAAAATCACCTTGGCTCGGCCGATCAACTTTTCCCATAGCAAACCGAACCCTCAAATTTCTTCAAATTAACCGTGTCTATTCAAGCGACTGGTGCTATGCACCAGCCAACCAAACCTCTCAGGTTCACGTATTTTTACCATGTTAAATAGGGTTATTTTTAATTAAACTTTTCCAAAAATACCGGCTGTATCCCTAACGGTTATATTTTTTGGAAAACTTATATATACCCCTTCATTTGTCCTAATTAGCAAGGAGATTAGGAATATAATTAGCAAATTTTCATTGAAAATATTTGTGCTCCTATTGCTCATACTCTTGCAAATTTTTCAAGCATATCACTCATTCTCCGTACACTTTTGTTTGCAAAATTATTTTTAAGGAGATTCATTGTTCATACTTCTGACTTGCAAATTAATTGCAACTTGAAAGGAGTGTGTTATTTATTGTTGTGTATTTTCACAAATCTATTTTGGGTTAAACTCTCACATTTCCTTATCATTTTTAAAACCCTTCTTGAGCGTTGCCTTAAAGATCTTTCCCATATTATTTGACATTGATAAATATTGTTGGGAAAGTCTTCTCTTAAGCTTGTGAGTCTTTTGGCATTTCTATTGCAATACTCAAAAGCTCTATTGGTACTTATTGATAAAAATACTTTCAAGATCTTTATTAAACATCACCTTACTTTATCTTGAAATTAATTTTTAGAGATATTGTTTGTGCATTTGATCTTTGTCGAACTCTTAATATAAAGTTGATTCATATCTCAAAGATCATTTTGTCTTACATATTGCTTGCGAGTGAGATACTCTCACATAAACTCTATTGAGCATAAATATCTATCATATTAGAGTGTGCCGGATTGCTTGTATTTCCGGCGTGTGATCATCGGAAGAGGATTGCACTAGCCTATAACGTGCACTGAATTGCTTAGAACCGATTAAGAAAGCACTGGATGGTTTAGACCCAATTAGGAAAACATATGCACCTTTCTAAGGTGTGGTTGGGGTCAGCCTTGTGAGTTTGACTTGGGGTATTCCCTTGCCCAGTAAGGAAATGGTATTATAAACGGTGAGGCTACACCCATAAGTGAGCAACGGTAATGGAATATCTTACTTGTTAGCTTAAGGCGGGGACGTAGGCAATATTGGTCGAACACTGATAACAAATACTGTGTCATTCTCTCTTTCCTTGCACTATTTAATTTTTTGCATTTATTTGTTTATATTTTAATTATTGTGAATGACTAGGAAATACTGAGATTGCTTTTATTATTTAAATATTTGCTTAGTTAAATATTTGTGGTTTTTTCAATTACTTAGAAAGGCCCTAGGTTGCGAAATATTGATTGAGATTTGGACATAACTTTGGAAGATTTTTTAATACCCAATTCACCCCCCCCCCACCTCTTGGGAATGCACCAATTCTAATATGACTCAAGATCCCCCAAAGGGGTGCATTATTAGCCCTCTTAGGAATGTACCAATTCCAACACAACTCAAGATCCCCCAAAGGGGTACATTATTAGTGTCAGTTTACAAACCGTCACTAATATAGTGGATTATTAGTGACAGTTTTATTTAACCGTCACTAATAATGTAAGTATTAGTGACAGTTTTTTAAAATCATCGCTAATAATGCACATTAACAAAAAAACAATCTGTGTTTGATTGGTTGAGTTTAGATGACAAGCTATGGCCTTTCGTTACATTCTTGGGTTCTTATGAGCTATTTGGAATAGGTCGTGTAGCGAAGTATCTGCCACATCGGGTGGCAATGCAATTCGGAATGGATCAATAACTTCCAGGCAAGGTTGACTTCTTGCCTGTCCTACAAAGACCATTCCAAACAAGGGTTTCCATTAGGTATTACAACTGGTGGAAGAGTCATATGTTGACTCGAGCAATTTGTAATGAAGTATGTGTTTATGAAGATGAGTAATCCCAAGACTTTACCATCTGATTAAGCAAGAATGCACAAGGAAGGTTGTGATTCTTCTACATCAAGGAATCCTAGCAATCGTAGTGAAGGACCTTCCAAGATCAAGGTAGAGATGGTAAGTGAATGGAGCAATGAAAAGGAAGATGAACCTTGTTGACCTTGTAGGTCGCACCTGATAGTGACAAATACTGTGTAACGACCTCAAATTCCTACCATTATTATTATTTTTTTATATAAATATATCTGTGTATCAACATTCATACCTAAGCTGTGGAAACACAAATCATACAACCATTTACATATATACTAGACAACACCAGAATCCAGTATCTACAAATCATAGCCATACAAAAATGCCCTTCTATCATCATCTACTCAAAATATACCCAATTCTGTCAAAAACTCACCCTAAACTAGGGTGATCAAACACTCTCTCTATCCGCGAGCCTGATCTGCTCGCCTAACTAGCTCACTTGAAAAAAAAATGTTAGAGTAATGGGGTGAGTCGACGCTCAGTAAGTGGAAATATGTTATTACTAGTATGTTGCAACTAAGTCAAGAATACTTTTAAAATAACAACTGAATTGTAATGCAATAAATAATCTGTAAAATACATCTTTCTAGCATGTCTATTTTTCTCAATTTAAAATATACTGTATTGTCCGTATTTTCTACTTTTCATACTGATAATATCATACTATACTTATTATATATTATAATACTGTATACATATACATAACTGTGCTTTATCCCTGGGACTCTATACGTCATGATTTGACCCCTCATGATAGGGTTGTGCAGCCCGCAGCCGGGACTATATCTGGTCGGCCCTCCAGATAGTCAATATACTCTACACTACCTCAGCTCAACCAAACTGCATCCTCTCCTAGGCGCGGGACTGGCTGCTACCTCATCTAACTGGCCCCCTCTACATAGCGTACTGGGGAGCTACATCCTCTCTGAGCATGGTTAGACGGTAACCACACACTATTTGAGATATGTGGTTGCACTCTATTTGTATCTAGCAACAGTACCGTGCTCTGTAATCTATATCTGTACTGTATCTATCTGTAATCTTTCCACAAGGATCTAATACTATATGCATATATACATATATACTCATTTACTGTTTTTGCCATGTTTCCAAAATTACCATTATGCTATCTTTCTGTATTGTAAATACTATAAACTCTGTATTCTGTATCTGTAACATCTTGATGCTACCTCTCTCTCTCTCTCTCTCTATATATATATATATATATATATATATCTGTCTGTATCACTGTCTATATTCTTTGTTTGTATACTCTGTATGTTATGATAATAGGAAACATGGCATACTAAACTCTATATTTACTGTTCTGTATAAAGTTGTGATATAAATACTATTCTGAATAATACTGTATACATGTATATGTATATATATATATCTCTGTTTTATGAAACTATTCGTATAAAAGCTGTGAATGCATGTACAATTCTCTGTATAATTTTCTATGAATATATATATATATATATATATATATTTGTAGCTGTATATTCTGTATAACCCCATACACTGGGAAAAACTATGTAAACTGTATATGCTGTCTACTTTCATGCATTCAGTATAGTATGATATATATTATAAAAGCTATATAAATTGCATTGTCACATAAAAGTCTACTTAGGCCACACAAGTATTTAAACTCATAATTTGTAAATACTGTATAATAAACTGGTATAAACATGTGTCGATGAAACCTCTAATAGCATTATGAAAACTCCTAGTATAGTATATTTCCCTTACTTTAACTTTTGAAAGCCCCTTAAAAATTCTAGCTCTATACCCGCAGGATTCCTAGCTCAACATCCTGAAAATACAATCCCCCAAAACAAAATATCAGTATTTCTTAGCCTACATCATTTCCTATAACTGCTAGGAAGTCAAAAACTGAATAAAAGACCATACCCTGGATTTGGGATGAACTCTAACTTCGTTTTCCCGACGATCTGGCTTCGGTAAACTTGTAGAGAATTCCACCAGGAGCGTCATAGTAGCTTTGGATCGTCGATCTGGCGATTGGTGGGGCCGAAATTGAAGAGAGAAGGGAGAGAAAGTCGAAGAGAGAGAGAGAGGAGAGAGAGTGAGGCACTAGTAAATAGATAAAAATCCCGGTTTTTTAGATATTTATACTGCCAGATTCGTCAATGAGACACGTCATCTCGTCGATAAGTCTTTCATTAAATTCGTCGACGAGTCCCTGTATTCATCGATGAAATTCAGAGCAACATATATCCGACTCTCGGTATTTTCTCGTCGACGAAGCCCTATATTCGTCAATGAATTTCCTTATGAACTCGTTGACGAAACCTTGTATTCGTCGACGGATTCCCTGACAATTCCTTGAAATTATTTTTATTATTATTATCTCCAAAATGCGATGTCATCGACGAATGCTCTACTGCCTCCTTCTGTTCCTGTTTCCATTTCCTCTCTCTTTAATATTTAAATATCAGTATTTTTCGGGTTGTTACATACTAATATTTGATGATTGTCAAGTGTTTATGCAGGTTCAAATAAATATCCCAAGGAAAGACACTTCAAGAAACAAGAAGACCATGAAGACTTGTATTTGTGATTGTAATTCATATCGGTCTGTAAAAATTCATATGGGTCTGTAATAGTAACCTAGGCTATGGTTGTATCCTTATCACCTGCACATCATGTATATAGGATATAGTGTAAGCTCAATTAGACCATAGCAAAGACCTTAGGCTCCAACACTCACACACATAGCATAGAATATATGAGTGTGTTATAACTGTGCTTAAAATTGGAAAAATCTAAGCAAGATAAGAGGAGTTGAGCGACCGAACCCTTGGAGTACAAAACTTCTCAGGCGCCCAAACTTTGAAAGTCAAAATGTTGACCAGCCCTCAGGTGGCCGAACCTCAAATGCACACATCTTCCACAGGTGCCCGCACCCTTTGAAAGGAACTGTTCACCAACTCGAGTGCCTTATAGTTTTAGTTCAAATATATCCTCAGGCGATCGAACACCTGCCTTCGGGCCACCGATAGTTTGACCGAGCACCCGAAGTCACGAAGCTTGGCTACTGACTTTGATTTAGGCTGCCGAACCTTTATCCAAGTGATTGAACTTAATTGAAAAACTTTTTGAACTATCTTGTGGGGCGACCAAACCAAGTTTCAGCCACCCAAACCTCGTCTGGTTAAAATTATTTTAACCACGGTAAAAACAATGTTATTTTAAGCTAATTGGATCTTAATCCTTTGGGACTTTTTTAATAATACCCATCCTATCCCAAACGGTTATATTTTTTCACCTAACTATACATATGCTCTCATTTGCATGATTAGAGGATGATTAGCAAAAAGTGATTAGCAAAAATTCTCTCTCTTAAAAATCAAATTTTTTCCCTAAATACTCTCAAACTTGTATCTTCTTGATCAAATCCAAGATTGTGAGAGTTTCATTCGTGTTTACTTGATTGTTGGTCAAAGCTAATACTCTCATTGTTGTGTGTGCTTGATAAATTTATTTTGTTGGGAGCATAGCTTAGGTTTATCCCACATATTTCTCAATTATAAATCTAGTGTGGGATTAAACCAAGGAAGCTTAGGATATTTGCATTTCATTGCAAGTGTCCAATAGCTTTGCTTTTGGTGTGCAAAGATTTTTTAAACAAACAAGCAACCTTTTCAAACTAGCTTTGTGCTCATTTCAATGAAGAAAATCATTCAGAAACTAGTTTGATTATCTGCATAGTATACTTGGAATATTGATGTATTGTTGAAATATTTTGTTTAGATTCCAAGTCATTGCTTGTGTTGATAATTCTTGAGCATCATACTGATTGTATTGTATTGAATACTCTTGAGCTTCATATTGACTATACTGTGTTGAGTATTGATAGAACAAACCTTGCATCACTAAGCTTACACTATATCCTTGGTTTTGATGCATATGTGATTGAGCGTATTATTTGGGTACAAATCTGTTTTACGTGAAAGCACTATTTCATTGTACCATTTGATTGTAAATACGAGTGATTCTAGGCGTGGCCTGAGGGGGTAGTAATCCAGCCTGGTAAGGATTGGTGTAAAGGTTGAGGTCAGCCCCGTGCTAATTGACCTGGTTTGTATAGGTGCCGCTCCACCCGGTTAAGTGAGCAAGTGATAGTGGTAATCCTTGTGCTTGTTAGCCAAGGCACGGACGTAGGCAATTGGCCGAACCTCGATAACATTTCTGTGTGTCACTCTTACTTTATTGTTCTTTTGGTGCATGTGATGTTAATTAAATTGCTTCATTTAATTCCTGTTATATTTATATTACACGCACTAGATTGACCATAGGGTTACGAACATACTACTGTTAGGAGGAATACCTAGGGGTTAAATTTTAAAAATACCAATTCACCCCCCTCTTGGGATCACGGTAAAGCTAACAAACCTCCAGATACAGAGGTTCAACCAAGTGATGCAAGTGAAACTAATGTCAAATCAAAAGTGACACCAATGGTTCCACCCAAAAAGGGTGAAAACAGTTGTCATGACCCAGTCGCATGAAGGAGTACTCTAAAAAAGTCACCAAGGTGTAATGACAAGCTGTCTTGAGAAGTAGCAGCACCGGCGCTGCATTGTTCGGTTAAGGAAGAAACCATACTATTACTTACCTCTAAAATCTTTCACAGGGTCTGGTTCGAGACTTTGATCCTTCTCTTGGATTTGATAATCATCTTCTATTTTCACATGATGATGATCCAGCGGTGGGTATTTCCTTTATCAGGTAGTTGGGTCAAAGACCATAATATGAAACACCAAGTTCCCTTCATACCTGAACACCAAGAAATCGCTCATGTGCAAGGATAGGAACAAATGATTCTAGGAGGGATTATTCGTCTTCTTAGTTTTTGACACAAAAGGGGAATTTTCTACACCCTTTACTTGTGCTTGCTTGTGTCGAAATACTTCTCGGTGCTGCTGCTTCTCAAGAATTTTTGCCATTACACCATGAGGACCAGAAACTCAATCAGTGCTACTAATTGCCCTAAAAAAGTTGATTCTATTAAGACTGGGTATTTAATGAAACTAAATGCCTACAAAAGAGACCCAAGCGTTTAGGTATGATGGAACTTGGTCAGACTATGCTTTATTGTCTTATATTCTATTACCCACTTACGTATGCTATGCCAACCATTTGGAAGATGGTTGGTCGAAGTTTTCCAGATACCATGACTTGCACATGGGCAATTTCTTGGTGTTCAAGTATGAAGGGAACTCGGTGTTTCATATTATGGTCTTTGACCCAATTTCCTGCTAGAGGAAATTCCCACCGTTTGATCATCATCATGTGAAATTAGAAGATGATGATCAAAGCCAAGAGAAAGGGTCAAAGTCTCAAACCAGACCCTGTGAAGGATTTCAGAGGTAAGTAATATTATGGTTTCTTTCTTGACCGGCCAGTGCAGCACCAGTGTTGCTGCTTCTCAAGACAGCTTGTCATTACACCATGGTGACAGTTTTAAAGTACTCCTTCATGCGACTGGGTCATGAAAACTGCTTTCACTCTTTCAGGTGGAACTGTTGGTGTCACTTTTGATTTAACATTAGTTTCACTTGCATCACTGGGTTGAACCTCTATATCTGGAGTTTCATCTTCCTATTCATTGCTCCATTCACTTACCATCTCTACCTTGATCTTGGAAGGTCCTTCACTACGATTGCTAGGATTCCTCAATGCTGAGGAATCGCAACCTTCCTTGTGCATTCTTGCTTGATCAGATGGTGAAGTTTTAGGATTACTCATATTCATAAACACATACTTCATTACAATTTGCTCGAGTCAACATATGACTCTTCTACTAGTTGTAGTGCATAAAGGAAACCCCTGTTTGGAATGATCTTTGCGACACAGGCAAGAAGTCAACCTTGCCCAGAAGTTATTGATCCATTCCGAATTGCATTGCTACCCAATGTGGTAGATACTTCGCTACACAATCTATTCCAACTAGCTCAGAAGCACCCAAGCACATAACGAAAGACAGTAGCTCATCATCTAAAATCAACCAATCAAACATAGATTGTTCTTTCGTTAATGCACATTATTAGCGATAGTTTTAAAAAAAACCAACACTAATGCTTACACTATGAGTGATAGTTAAAGGAAACCGTCACTAATAGTCCACTATATTAGTGATGGTTTGTAAAATTGAAAATAACAATGCACTCTTTTGGGGCATCATGAGTCGACTTAAAAAGATCAAGCTGAAGGATAATTTCTTCTTGGTGAGACTATGTAGAGAAGAGTCCTTTTTACTTGGTAACCTATTGAACTTTTTTCCCAGTCAACAAATGCATTATTAGTGACAATTGTAAAAACCATCACTCATAGAAGACTACTAGTGATGATTCTTCTCTTCAAGCATTTTACTTAAAAGGACATGGATTGCTCGTTCTATTTTATCTTCAACTCATCCAGATTCTCATTTGTGGTGTCAAGCACACTGGTGAGGTTAGCCACAACATCACCTGATATATATCCGGTCTTGCTTGTTGGAAAATATAAGGAGTTTTTTTTATCTATCCACTACTATGAAGATAGTCTCCTAATTACCCTGCTAAAATGTAATCATCTTCACGAGCAACCCACTCATGCGTGCAGGCAAAGAAAGGAGGGAGCATGAAAGAAGGATAGAGGGAAAGGAGGGGGGGGGGGGAGGCAGGAGATTAAGGGCAAAAATGAGATATCAACGCGGATTCTAAGGTTTTACAAAGTCATAGTATTACTGGCGGTTTGAGGGTTGAAGCGTAGAAGTAGACCTAAAAAAAATTGCAATGAGGTAATGGAAAAGGATCTAATATTTCTTGAGCTAAATGAGGAAAAGGTTCTTTATCGTGTGAATTGACAGAAAATGATTCATATAACTAACTCCACTAAAGGTTGTACATCTTAATTACCTTTCCTAGTAATAATTTATGGGCCTATTCTTGAGGTTTTTTTTTTAATCCTTTTCATATTCACCACTTTTTAATTTGATGTTTTGCGTAATAAGGAGTTCTAAAAGACAACAACAACAACAGACGACATAACCAAGCCTTTGTCCCACCAAGTAGGGTCGGTTATATTAATCATTTTCCACCAATTCATGCGATCATCGACCATTTCTAATAAGATGTTCTAAAAGACGCCTCATTTATTTGGAACTCAAACTATCCTTATACGACCAACATCTCTGTAATACACACCCAATGTGGGACGCCGACACAAAGGCCCTATCCTCCACTCTACTTTGGTGACTGCCAATTTGAGAAAAAAAACCTAAGGGTTGGTATCCTTGCAAAATCATTGAACAAAATAATTGAAGTAAATTAAAACTAGCATGGAAAATTGATACACAACCAGCAATTGAACCTAAAGCAGAAATTGATACACAATCCTAGTCCATGGTACACGCACGCATGCACACACACTCACACACACTCAAACTCACGCACCACGCACGCACACACGCACACACTCAACTGTAGGTCTACCATGTAGGCATACAAGTCCCTGAAAACTAAAACAAGTAGCACAAATCACAATCACATAATTGGAAAATTGAAGCACACATCAACAAACTACCAGCTTTATTTTAAAAACATTTACTAACATTCCCTTGTACTCATAATCCCCCCTCCCCCCAAACCCCCACATGAAGGCAGGGCTTGAGTGCAAGGCTCTGATACCAACCTACAGAAACTTTACTAGCAAGCTAAATAGCACCTT
This sequence comes from Malania oleifera, assembly GCF_029873635.1. Lineage (NCBI taxonomy): Eukaryota > Viridiplantae > Streptophyta > Magnoliopsida > Santalales > Ximeniaceae > Malania > Malania oleifera. The sequence continues at coordinate 85,587,426 of NC_080427.1, read as the reverse complement.
TCCATCGAGTGATGTACTCCGTCGTTTCCTAAGTAGATTTCACCCTTATAAAAACTAAAACTAACTTGGCAATCATTTAGATTAAGATCCCATATTCTCACACTATGATCTAGAGATCCCGATATGAAGCTGTCATTGATTCAGCTTAATACACAGGGAAACAACGCTACAAGCCAATAAGAGGAGAAATATTAGAAAACAATCGACATCAGTACCTAGCACCATGAAACAACAACTATGACTACTACTACTACAATACCACCATTACTACTATGAGTACTACCATAATTTGAAAAATTTTATGGCATTAATAGTTGTTTTTGCTTGAGCAATTTCTTATTCCTTACCTTTACTTTTTTTTTTTTTGCAATGTAATACAGAACAAAGAAAACCAAGTCACCGCACCACCATCAAACTCTAGACATAATATTATGATCCACTACTTTATTGTTTATAACCTAAATAAAATTGCCTGAGCAAGAATAGAACAAACACAACAAATGTGTGTATTTACATATGTTAATCATGGACAATTATTGAGAACAAGTTTAGCATATCATCCGCAATACTCTGCTATAAAAATATCAAGGAGTGTTTATGTATTTCAAATGTATAACCTAGAAAATGAGGAGATCTCAAAAAGATCATTTACACATTCTTCTTTATTCTCATCATTATCTAGACATCAAATATACAAATTCTACTGCCCATTATATATCAAACAAAAATAAAATCATAAATTTATTCAGAACCACGCACCACGCATGCACAAACTCACACACGCATACATGGATTCTAAGAAGAAGAAGAAGAAGAAGAAGAAGAAGAAGAAGAAGACACACGTACACACACACACACACACACAAACACACACACTTAGACCCATGCACCATGCATGCACATGCACACATGAATTCTAGGGTTTGCAGAAGAAGAAGAAGAAGAGCCACACACACCTAGCTAAGGAGCTTCAACAAACTTCAGCGAGCAATGGCGGCAGGATGAGGAGTAGCTCTAGCGAGCGGCGGCGGCGGCGGCAACGGCAAAGGGAGGAGCTTTGGCAAACAATGGCGGTGAGAGGAGCTTCGGTGAGCAATCGCAGGGAGGGAAAGGAGAGGGAGGGAAAGAAATGAGGGAAAGGATTGAGGGACTCTGGGAGAGTTGGGAAAATTTGGGATATTAACCTAACTATTAGTGACAGTTTTAAAACCGTCACTAAAACTCTTAAAAATCGTCACTAGTAGTCTGTTATTAGTGACGGTTCTCTTAAACCATCACTAATAGTTTGCCATTTGAAATTAAAAATGTTGTATGAATTAGGGGTGAGCATATAATTTGGCGAAACCCGAATTCACCGAATTAAGAGGCCAATTTCAGTCAATTTGGTTCAGTCAATAAATAGGGTCGGTTCGAATCAATTACAATTTTACCAATTTTTTGGTTCATTGGTTATCAGTTCTGTTAATATAAATTTTAATTTGGTTAAGTGAATTAACCAATTTAATAATTAATTACAAATTTAAATATAAATTAAAGCTACTCTCGAGTGTTTTGAAAATTCCATATTTAGTCACTAATTTAAAGACTATTAGTGATGGTATTTCTTCGTGGACAGTATAGGTCGTAGCAATAGTTCAAATTTATCCACTGCTACGAAGAAAGTCTCATATTTTTTTATCACTCATCTGAATTGTAATCATCTTCACGAGCAACCCATCTATGCATCCACCGACATGGCTGCTACAAAATCTCATTACGGCTTAACTATGATTGATACCGACCTCAAATTCCTCCACTCAGACGGCTCTTGGTAATCCGTACATACGCCAAGTTCACTATCAATGACAACTCTTCCATTTTTTTTTTTTTTTTCTGTCTATTATGTTAAGAACAATCCCAGTCCATGGTCAGACCTAAATATCTTTCCTTTAAATTTGAAAGAGGATGCTTCTATTAGGAAAATTGACAAAAGATCTTTAGGATCTGATTCATTAAAGAAGCTAAAAAAGAGTATTGTTTCCGTGAAACCTTTGCATGCACATTAACACTACAAAGTCAGTCTCAAAGAAATTAGAAAAATATTCCACAGATGATGAAAGTGGGACTTCCTAATTGGGGCAAAAGCTATATAATATGATGAGTAAGGGTTCTGGTCCCATTAAACCTAAGACATGCTCTTCTCGTTGTATTTTATCTTTAACTCATCCAGATTCTCCTTTGTGGTGTCAAGTTTTGTATATTAAACAATATCAGCAACTCTTTTTAATTATCTATCCACTACTACGAAGATATATAGCCTCTTAGCTTACTGATACTGTTGAATTGTAATCATCTTCATGAGGAACCCACCCATATATGTATAGACATTTGAACAAAGCACGTTGTTTCCTTTAGATTGGAAAGAGGTTGCTTATATATATTAGGAAAAGTGAGAAGATTTTTAGGACCTAATTCATTCAAGAAGCTAAAAATGAGTAATGCTTTTGTGAAGCCTTCGCACATTAATACTACAAAGTCTGTCTTAAAGAAACTAAAAAAATCCTCCACAGATGATGAAAGTGGGACTTCCTTGAGGGGAAAAGCTATATAATATGATGTGTAAGGACCCTGCGTGCAGAAAACCTAGGACATGTACTTGTCATTGTATTTTATCTTCAACTCCATCCAGATTCTTATTTGTGGTGTCAAGTCTTGCTTACTGGACAATATCAACAACTCTTTTTATCAATCCACTGCTACGAAGATAGTCTCATAGCTTACTGGCCTTGCTAAATTGTAATCATCTTCACAAGGAACCCACCCATACATGCATAGACATTGAACAAAGCTCATTGTTTCTCTTTCGTGCATCTCATTCCTTTTACTGTATGTGATGAACAGCTTCAAAAGATCTCTTAAACTCTATTGCATTTAAAAAATCAATCCAATCATTGCATAACTTCACCACACCTTCCCTAGTCTATAAATGGTCATTCCAAATGGTATGAACTTGAAAAGGCTCAAATTTAAATAATCTTTTCAACCAATATTCACTATCGATCAATGACAACTCTTCCATTTTTTTTTTTTTTTTGTCCACTATGTTAAGAACAATCCTAGTGATCTTTCCCTCAAATTTGAATGAGGTTACTTTTATTATGAAAAATGAAAAAATATTTTCAGGACCTGATTCATTGAAAAAGCTAAAAATGAGTAATACTTCCATGAAGCCTAATTTGCACATATATATATACATATATATATATATATATATATATATATATAATAAGGACTCCAGTTCCATTAAACCTAGGAAATGCTCTTCTCGTTGTATTTTATTTTCAACTCATCCAGATTCTCATTTGTTGTGCATCTTGGCCACTTTGGTGACCTAGAATACTAATAGGGCTTGCATGGGTCTTTGTCTGGCAAGGCGATTGAGGTGATTTCTTGGCCATCTCTATCTCTGTGGGAAGGCCTAACTTTTAGGTTTGGATTATCTATAAGCTAATCTACTTGTTTTCTTGGTCAAAAAATGCATTATAAGCGGCGGGACTAATACAAGACTATTAGTGATGGTTTAATAAATTCGCCGCTAATAATCGACTATTAGTGATGGTTATCCTAAACCGTCAGTAATATAGTTGATTTTTCCTGGTCAACAAATGCATTATTAGCTACAGTTTCATAAACCGTCACTAATACTAGCCTATTAGTGACGGTTTGCATAAACCATCACTAATAATAGACTACCAGTGACAGTTTTTTTAAACCTCACTAATATAGTTAAATAAATTATTATTTTTTAATTTTTTAAATAAAAAATTCTATTAGTGAAGATTAACAAATTCGTCGCTATAAACGGACTATTAGTGACGGTTTACATAAATCGTCGCTAATATCATTGACTTTTTTTTAGTTGACAAATTCATTACTAGTGATAGTTTAAGAAACGTTAGTATTACTATACTATTAGTTATGGTTTAATAAAGTCGTTACTGATAATGCATTATTAGTGACGATTTCTTAAAACCATCATTACTATTGTTGACTTTTTCACAGTCAACTTGCATTATTAGTAACGGCTCATGAAATCATGACTAATATAATACTATTAGTGACAGTAAGTTAACCGTCACTGATAACCACCTTTTAGTGACGCCCTGAATTCATCACTAATACCCCAAGAAACGTCGCTAATAATTTTTCGGGATAGTTTCCGTGCACAAGTGGTTTCCCGCTATGGTTTGAGTAGGAGAACTAATTTTCAGTCACATGTACATATTGGTGACGGTTTCAATTTCATCACTAAAAGTTCCTTATTAGTGACGGTTTAAAAAAAGGTCACTAATACTTACACTATTAGTGACGGTTTTTCAAAACCGTCACTAACAAGTCAGTTTTAGTAACAAAATTGGAACCGTCACTAATAGTTTTGTCACTAAAACCAGTTTTTTGTAGTGTAAGTAAATTACACCAGTAGTTCTCAAATTATTCATTAAAGAAGTATTTTGGAGTATGAATTTTGAGGTTTGGATTTGAATTTATGTAGTTTTGAACAAAAATCAATACAATTTTAAATCATGTTTTATTCAAATTCATACAAATTCAAATCTAAAGTATGAAATCTATTGATTAAGATGAATATAATATTAGAAATTTGAGACAAGTGAAACTCAATCAGTAATTTTGGGTTATTGGTATAATAGTTTAAAGTTTTATTATCTGAAATTCCCAATTGAAACTAATGATGTGATAAATTTTTTTTATTTTTTTTTTTAAATTGAAACTAATGGTGAGACAAATTGAAATTTGAGGAGATATTTCTATACGAATAGATAATAGCTAAATTCTTTATAATATAACATTTTAGCTAGATTTAATATTAAAATAAACTTTATGCAAAGTTTCAACAACAAAGTTACCTTTATTGTTATTCTAAATACTAAAAGTGATCTTTAAATTCTATGGTAGTTTACTTTATAACTAGTTAAGGGTTAATGTCAATATTTTACTATGAAATTACTTTTAAATGTAAACATGTTTCAATTTAATGCTTAATAATATTTTATTAAGAGATTGTAGTTATAAGAGGACAAGGTCATCATCATTGACCACCCTATGTCTTTCATAATGTATCTTATGTACTTTTTAAAGACAATTAAATTTAACTATAAATCAATAATATAATCTAATTAGTTTAGAATAAGCAAAAAAAAAAGTATATATTTCCTTATAGTAATTGAAATTCATATAACATAATTAACAAAAATAACAAGTTTGTCACATAAAAGATTCATATGTACTGATAACAAAAAAACATAGGGGGCACATGCGTACTTTTGAATTGAGTGCATGATCATGGCCCATTAGGTTTGCTATCCTAGCAACCATAAAGGTTAATTAGAGAGTATTAAATGGAAATGCATGCCTCACCTTTTATAATTGCGTATTAGGATTAGTGCATTGGGGAGTTAGAAGGCCTAGAAAATTGTTAAGAAGGCTACAGAGGCACAACATTCTAGGGGGAAGAGGGGAGCACAAGGTAAGTATGCTAAACCATCAAATTTAGAGTCTACTACTAGTCCTCGTAATCAATTATTGACTTTAATTAACATTGAAATATTTTTCTAGAATTATTCTCTAGTTACTAAATTTGTTCGTCTTTGCAAAAATTCTAACCTAAAGAGGATTGTGTTTGACTAAGGAAATCACCATACCAATTTTTGCTCTAAAATATGAAATATGCCATGATCTGCTTTACTATCATTGAGACAGGGGGGGGGGGGGGAAGGTGGGTAAAGAAGACAACCAAGAACACGTATCATTGTTCTTCTATCTTATTTGCGCCTCTTGATAAGAGAAATAGGAACCTTGGGTCCCCATGATCAAGTTTAGTTTCTAGTAGAGAACGTTTATATACTACTAGAGCACAACACCCTAAGATAAGGAAGAAGTGATTTGCAATCCACCAACTCGCAGTCACACTAAAAGGAGTTCATAAGGCTCAAGAGAACACATATACTTTGGAAAATCTAGCAAGATAGAGGTCATAGCTACGTGAAAGGCAAGGAGAATGGAGGTTGGAAAATGTAGTTTAAGAGTTTCAAGAGAAAAGAAGCCAAACGAAATAAAGTCGATCAAGAAGGTTAGAAAAAATCCATTTATAAAGAAAATAATGTTGGCCCTAAAGTTTCATTAAGCTAGTTTTGATGATAACAAACTATATTATGGACTAATGGTTTTGTAAAGTTATTTCTATAGGATTTAAGTCATTGAAGTTAGGGAAAAATTGAAGAATTGAGATTCATTTGTATTTTTTTCCTCTTGTAATGTACTTTATATTATAAAATCTAATTAAACATAAGACATAGCATATAATGACTATAACCAACAAATTGGAAACAAAAGTAGACCAAACCCCGACCTTTGTGCCAGTTAAAAAAAATCAATACTGATTAGTTATTTATCAATTTTGATTTTCTTATGTCATTAAGGAATCACAATTGGAGATTCAAATCTAAAAATTGTTTATAAATTCACAGTCAATAGTTAATGGTTCTAATTTGTCCACAGGTGGTCGACCGGCCTAAGCAAAGGCCAAAGGCAGTCAATTGGCCCTTAAAGGCGGTCAACAAATCTGACAAGCCAAAAGGCTTCAATGGGTAGAAAATGACAAGTTTTCATCCTATATATATGTCCTCCTAAGCCTTAAGAATGTTGGAGAACACACACATACTGAATATCTAAGTGTTCTAATCTTGAAAATCTCTTTTATTCTCTTTGTTCTCTATATTGCTCATCTTTGAGAGAAAACTCTTGAGCCTTTATTTTGATTATTCTTTAAGAGTTTCTCTTATGAGCTTTAATTGTGTATCCTTACCTGTGAGGAATTCTCTCTTATTAAACTTTTTTTGTATTGGTTCCTTGGTCTCCAAAAATAAGGGCTGTAATTGGTTTTTGTGGTCCTTAAAATACAAGGAGTTCAAATTAGTTCCTCGGTCTCCGTTAAAATAGGGAACCTCAAGATGGCGGGTCTTGAGAAAGTGGACATAAGCGGGGATATCCGAACCACTATAAAAATGAATTAGTAATCTCTTTTCCTTTTCTCTCTTTAAATTGCTTTTATATTTGTGAGATTTTCTTGATTGATTTTAATTGCTTTAAATTTTGTATCAAGTGCATTTAATATTGTTAAATCCATTTTAGCTTTGGGCCAGTAATTGGTATCAGAGCCTTTCAAAATTTTTCACTTTTCTGTCTTAGAGAGGATTCATAGAAACCAGCATTTATAGTCCTACTTTTTAGGGGTATTCCACCAATAAACCACCAACTTTTTTATGGAAATGATTCTATTTTTTGAAAAAATAGGATGAGTATATATCTTCAAACTCTTTATTTCAAAATATAAGATATTATCCAAAATGGATATACGCTTCCAATAATGGTGGAAAATAGTGTAACAAAGCCTAAACTTAAAAGTATGTTGGATAAAAATGAAGGGCCCTTGCGCACAATTAATAACAAGGCAAGGAACACCTTGTTTTGTGCCTTGGACCACAATGAATAAGATAAAAATATCTACTTGTGATACAGTTAAGAAAAATTGGCATTCTCTTGAAATGTTCTATGATGATACATATGATGAAAATGCTAACCTGTTTGCTTATTAATGCGACATGTTTGAAAGGAAGACAAGGGGCAAGAAAGAAGAAGGAACATCAACTTATTGCCTCATAGTCATTGAAGATAAAGGAGAGGCAAGAGAGAATATAGAGGTAAATTCCTTTCAAAGTAAGCAACCTTCCTATGATTTATACAATGATTTAATTGAAATGTGTGATGATCTTGAAAGCATTGGTTTTAAATACAAAAATCTCAAGAGAAAGCTAATTTTTTTGGCAAAAGAAAACAAACTCTTCAAAAAGGAAAATGAAATTTTGAATGTTAAGATTATATCAAGCTCCTCTACAAATGAGTTGAGATTAGAAAATGAAAATTTGAAAAAGGAAATTGTAAAAAAAAAGGCATTATCCATACAAAAGAAATTCTCATGTTAAAAGAATATGAGTGCAGAATGGATCTAAGTTAATTTCACATGATAATACCCTTAAAATTGGGACTAAGTTGAAAATGACTTGTAATAACCCGGAAATTTAAACTAATTAAATAATTAGGAAATATCATAAATGAAATTGATTAAAGGATAATAAGGAAAAAGGGGAAAGATTTCAGAGGAAGGAACAGCAGGCCTCGTCGACGAATGTTCTGTCTTTGTCGATGAGTGTCCTTCTATAAATTGTTGACGAATTTCTTTCCTCGTTGACAAAGGAATCCCGAGAGAGTAAATTTGAAACTTTGAATTTCATCGATGAATGTGTCTTCTCGTCGACGGAGTCACTTTAGTGGTTCATCGACAAACCCACATGTCTCGTCGACGAAGCCCTAGCTATAAATAAAGTTTTCCTTCATTTTAGTGAGAAAATTCGGGATTCTTCTTTCTCTGTCTCTAAAAAATGGACCCCCAGCCTTCTTTCTTTGATTTCGGGCTAGATTTGACCCGATTTGACGATTTGGAACCACCACGAGGTTCGTAGGATCGTTCTTTGTAAGGCTGTAGGAGCTAATCGTTGGTTTGAGAGGTTTGGAAAACATCCCAAAATCAGGGTAAGTGAGTTATTTTGGAAATTTTCTTAACGAATATTGTTATTTGGAGCCTAAGAAGTATTAAATAAATATTTTTCTTAAGATTTGAGCTAGTTTGGGGTTTATTTAATTAAACTAGGATTTTTGATTTAGGATCCAAGTGAACACCGTGGGTTTCAGTTTGGGGATCTTGTAGTTTAGAAGTCATGTAAGGGGAAATTGTATATTAAAATAGATTTTATGAAATTAAAGATAATAAATTATGTTATATTTATGTTTATGTTTTGGTGTGGATTATTAAGATGCCAACCATATAAACCATGTTTTTTGAGCCTAGGACCATTTATATAGCTATGTATATATGAAAACAAACTGATGAAAGTGAAAGGTATTTTTTGGGAAATTATGTAAAAAATGGAAATCATATTTTCAGTATTTAAATACTAAATGTGGATTGGCTTATTTTACAAGGAATATATATAAATTTTACTACTAAATTGTGTGGCATGAGTAAATGTAAGTTATGTACAAATATATGTTAAAAGTATGAGATGCAGACTAAGTAAGTAATGCATAAGAATGAAATATGATATAAACCATGTTTTTTGTGTATGTTAATGCAACTATGTAAATGTAAGACAGCCAAAAAGAGTCGTGTTAGCAGATTCTAGCGCATTTCTATGTGGACTAATTGATGACAGTTAAAAGGAGTTGTGTTAGTAAATTCTAACGCATTTCTATGTAGACTAACTCATGACAGCTAAAGACCAGGTGTAGTATGAATGAATGAAATGAAAATGGAATGAAATGACAATAGAATAAAATGTGAAAAGTGAACAATGTAAATGGGAAAGAGTCACTTAAAGTGAAATGTAATGCAATGTTTAAACTATGAACATGAACAGATGTGAATGATTAAATAATGATAGAAAGAATAATGTATTATGATATTAAAAGTATTTATGTACGTAAAACATGTTATGATTGGGCAGGGCATACTCTTTGCCTGAGGGCTTGTTGAGAAAGGTGAGTGCGCTAGTAACTTCAGATGTGGCAATAGCTACATAACGTAGTAGGGCAGAGGGAACCTACTTGTATGAGCGGGTAGATTTCCCTATATTCTTGGAAGACTTTGCTAGTAAACTTTTGTTTGAACTGTGTGAGTGCGAGATCAACTTAATACTTGAGGGCTTAGTGAGTAAGGTGAGTGCCCTGGTATGCTTCAGCAATGACCCTAGGGTCGCCTAAGTATCAGAGTAGAGGGATGCTACTTGTATGGGCGGGTAATCACCCCCATCCTAGTGTAATTTCGTGGGTTAAATCTTTGCATGTGATTGATTAGGTTCAGAAAATGATTTTAGTGTTATAATAACATTTTGCAAATGTTATTAAAATGATATCTATAAATCTCGTGTTAGCCACACGCTATTTTTAATATATTATTTCTTCCCTTACTGAGATATGTCTCACCCAAATATGATTATTTCTTTTTCAGGACATCCTTGAGGTTGGTCTTAAAGAGTTCGAGGGTTTTTAGCATTTTTGAGGATTATAAAGAGAAAGGGTATATTTTTGTTAATATTTTGGGGATGTAAATATTTTATGTATTATGTTTTTATGTTTTAAGGCTGATTACGTGCTAAAACTACGTAATTAGGCATCTTAATCCGGTCATTAGGACTTCTACTTTTAATTAAATGTATAATTACATCCAATATTTTAACAAAGTGTCATATTTATGATTTCTGAGTTTTATTGAACAATTTATGAATTTTTAGCATTTTTTATCGCAGGAAAAATTCCCAAGAGCCAAAACCTGCATCAGTTCGTAAATTGCACATAACTTTCTTGTCTAAGCTTTGATCGAGACGATTCTAATCTCTGGAGACAAACAAGAGGATTATCTACAAATTTTGTGTTCTGAGTTTCAAGAGAAACGAGCTCAAGGAAGGTCAAAATTGGCCGTGATTGCGGAAAGGAAAAAAAGAAAAAAAGAAAAAAATATAAATATTAGGTTGATGTGACTCGGCCATGCAGGCCGAGTCGGTTCCTTCCAAACGGGTCACTTATTTGGGTCTTGGTTAGCCAAGTCTAAGGCAGCACTCTCCCCCTTCCCTTTATATTCTCCCATCTTCTCCCCTACGCAGGCCTGCCCCAGCACCCTCTTTCCTTTTTTCTTTTTTTTTTTTGTAATCTATCCCTTACCCTAGTCTCCCCTCTCTTCTCTCCCTTTCTCTTCTTTATTTTCCGGTTACTTTTTTCTCTGCTCTTTTCTCCGATCTCTCTATCTTAGCTTCCTTCTCCTCCTCCCTGCTCTCTTCCCTCAACTCTCTCTCTCTTCCCCTGTTTTTCCCTTCTTTCCCCTGCCCTTCTGCCCTCTCTCCTTCATTCTCTCATTCTCACTCTCTCCCTCTCGGTTAATCTCCCTTCTGCAGCAAAGCACAGTCAGCCACCGAGAGACAGCTCCAGCAGCTCCAACCAAGAGGCACTCCACGAGCAATATGAGAACTCCTCCTTGCTGCTTGCGACCCATGCACCATCTCCTTCACCAGATCCGAGCTCCTGTAGTAGCTAACCACTCCAGTCTCTCCTGCAGCAGCCCTCTGCACAGCACCAGCTATAGCCTCTCTTGCAGCAGCCGAGAGGTTCCTCCGAGCAACACCAGACCAGTAATCCTCTGCACTTTCCACGGCAACCGTATCTGCATACCAGTAGCCACCCAGCACCTACCATGGCCTCTGTCTCTCTCTCTCTCTTTCTTTCTTTTCTTTTCTTTTATTTTCTTTTGAAATTGCAATTGAATTTTTTATTTATTTATTAAAGTTTATTGTGTAGTTTAGGATTTGAATATTTGTTTATGTGATTTTAATTTTTTTTACTGAAGTTTAATTTTTATTTATTTACCTTGCTCTTAATTAATGTTATCATTAGCCTTGAAGAATTTAAATTAATTGTTTTTTATTTATCGTTCTCTTAATTTAAATTCCGTTTTATTTCTTAAAAAAATAATAAAAAAAAGAAAATATTAAAAAAGATTAAAAAAAAAGTTTTTTTGTTTAAATAATTTAAATTAGTTGTTTTTCCATAATTTAATTTTTTTTTCTTGTTGAAGCTCAGTTTAGTTAGGGTCGGTTTCCATTAAATTAGTATTTTTATCATATTTGTGCTTGTGTAATTTCATTATTGAATGTTTTAATTAACGCGTGTTTCAATGTTTCCTTGAGTAGACTAGGGTTTCTATTCTTGTTATTTACATGAATGCATGCTAAGTTTAGGGTTTTAATTTGCGTGTTTATTTAATTGATCAAAATAAGTCTCCATAATCTTGAAAACCATGAATTTGAACTGAGTTCAATACCCTTTTATTTTCAATTGGACGAACGTAAAATTTGAGATTAAACGCATTCCCTGAGGAGATGATCTAGCCCTTGAGCTGAGTATTACTTGATGTAACTCTTATACTTGGGATAACTTCCAAACTGCTTATTTTTCGAGTGAGTCAAAGGGTGCTAATTGTGAATACTTAAATGTTTTGAAGATAAGTGTATATATGGAAATGCATGTGATGAATGGATAATATAAATTGTAGATAGGAAATAGTAGACTCTGGTATTTATATATATGGAGATTATGTTTATATTTTCTGCTGCGTATGTATTGATTTATGGATTATCAGGATTTTATCAGGTATATTGTACCGGACCGGATTTAAGGGTTCAAGGCGTTACATGAAAGTTCTTTTTTTTTTTAATGAAACTAGAACTTTTTTTAATATTTTCTAAAATTTTTTTACCCAAGGTTTCATCTTAAATAAGGGACTTAATTGTTTTTAAACTTGGTATTTTTGTGTTTCATTTGTTTACATGACATATTTTGCTACTTTTTGAAATATGAATTTTTTTTTAATTATAGCACTTTATGATGTTTCGATGATAATTGGAAATTTTGTTAAATGATGAGCATGATAATGAAAATTTGAAATTCTCCTATGTTGAGATGCTCATTGTGTAACTTGTACTAAAATCTTGAGTTTATATTCATAGTTCTAGGGGAAGCATGCTTTAACTAAATATCATGTATTTTTATTTTAAAGTATAAATATTCTATAATCATTTTGGAAATTTGAGCTTAATGAGTTCTTATGTTGTGAAAGGCGAGTTTAAATAAATACTTTGGTTGAATGTTTCAATTTGAGCTTATTGAAAATTCTTATTGATGATGATTGTCTTGAGCTTAAATGAATATTTTTTTTTTTTGTTTTGGATATTGAATATCTTGTTATGAATATTTGACCATATTAAAATATCTTTATCAATGATTTTATGAATTTGAGAAAATTTTCCTCCCTCTTAAAACTTTTGATATTTACCAAGTGGGAGCAAGCATATGTGAAAAATCTTTCTGAACTTGATGAAAAAGTAAGCATCTCACCATCATTGCTCCCAGATTCCCCTTCTTTGACTACATTCATAGATTTTGACGAACCCCCTCGAGCTTTTGCCTTTCCCTTCTACCACTCCAGATATTCAGGTTTTATGTGTCTTAGTTTCCCGCACTTAAAACAACGAACATCCTTCTTCATCCTAGATTGAATTTTATTATCATTTGGTCCACTCCAAAATTTGCCCCTCCCATTATCCTAATTACCTTTCTCCACGAGCCTTTCACCATGTGAACCCTCATCGCTAGCCTTCTTCCTTTGATGGAACCCTAACAATGCACTTGGGATGTCCTCCAACTCCAAGGTTTCTTTCCCCCAAGTCAATGTCGTAACCTAATTCTCGAATGTAGGCGACGTAGGTAGGGAATTCAAAAACATTAATGCTTTGTCCTCCTTATCGAACTTCACATCAACTCACCCCAGTTCACTAATGATCTGATTAAATGTATTGATGTGCCGAGTCAAGTCTGAAGCCTCCACCATCTTAAGTCAATAAAATTTTTGCTTAAGATATAGCTTGTTTCAAATCGACTTGGTATCGATGCTCTAGCTTCAGCCAAACCGCCATCAATGAGTCCTCATCTATGATGTGATAAAACACGTCATCGCCCAGACATAACCTAATTGTGGAAACTGCCTTTGCTTCAAACACCTTACAACTTGAGTCATTCATGTCGTCTAACTTTTTTCCGTATAAAGTCTTCACCATCCCTTATTGCACTATTAGATCTTTCACCCTTTGTTACTAAAGTTCGAAATTACCAGTTTCGTCAAACTTGTTCACATTGAACTTAACCGAAGAGACCCCAACCATTGTAGAACCAATAACTATAATACCACTTGTTGATGTTCGTTCAACTTAAACATGCACAGTGGAAGCACATAATTAAACACGAAACAATTAACAACCACTAATGCAATCACTTAATGATAAAATATACTCAAGAAGCAATCAGACAATAATAAGAAGAATAAAAATACAATTAGAATGCACAAGATTTACGTGGTTCGGTAATAGTCTACGTCTACGGGAACAGCAACCTCAGTTTCAATATGATCAATTTCAAAGTTACAATCTTTAAAACTCACTTGAAGCTTAATCTATTTTAGGTTATATAATGATGTTTATACAACCATCTAATGCAGAGTTATAATAAACCTAAACTATATTTATAATTATCTCTCGGAGGAAAATCCTCTAGATAAGCCCAATCTACAAGCCCATCGACAGTTTTGCGCTAAGCAAAGGTCCTCTTGTGTATTGTCTGAAACCATTTCTCATGAAATTATCACTCCCTTCATCCGGTACATATGATCCGCTCTGAATATAAGTCACTGTCGCGGAAGCTATTGTAAAAGTGATCCACACCCACACATTTAGAATAGTTTATGACAAATTCCCTTTCTTGTGCATTCGAGATGTAGTTAATTTGGCCTACTTGCCCCCAATTATGCCCAAGTTTTGATGTATATTGGAGTCTTGGGTATAGTTTGCATTGCCTTTGAGTTGTATATGCTTTTATCTGGTTGTGTGTAAGCTTTGGGTCTCACCCCAGACTATGTCCAGAGTATTTGTACATGTCCATTCCATCTATATAATTATAATTTTCAGATCAAAAAAAAAAAAAAAAAAGAGGGAAGAAGGCCCTACAATTCCCTCCGTCCTGACGTGTGCATCGTACGTCTTGAATGTAATGAAATGAGTGTTTATCTCTTTGTGCATTGTAGGGTATCAACATAGCTTTAGAACGTTTTATTTTCTAATACATGGGAAGAGGGGGTAGTGCTGTGGGAGGTGGGAGCGCTTTTATTGGTAAAGTATTAGGCTTTGGCAAAAATAGGAATGGTAGAACTCTTTGGAGTGCAGCAGTTTTCGCCATTCTTTAGACCCTTGTGGATTCAGAGAAATGATAGAATTTTTTAAGGGTCACTTAACCAGCTCACGGCTATTATGGGATAGGGTGAACTTCCTGGCTTCCTTTTGGGACATTCTCTTGGTTATTTTTGGGATTTATCACTTTCCCATCTCAAAAGGGAGTGGAAGGCAGCACTTTTGTAATTAAATACATGCTTTATTTTTATTTTTTTCCCTGTTCATTGGATCTTTGGTGAGGACTTCTAGCCCTCTGAGGCTTGTACTCTGTTTTTTTGGATAGTAGTAAGTTGTCGTCTCTAATCCAAAAAAAGAACCATGGAGATTGGAAACAGTGCGCTCCTTGGACAGCCAACAATGCTCCTCATCTGAGACATATGGAGGAAAAACGTCATTTTGTTGTTTCAGTAATGGACCAAAAAATCCTCTTTCCTTGAAAGCGAAGTGTGTTTCATTGATTGATATATACGCAGATGGTTCACTACTTGAGTAATAAAAGGGTGAAGAAAAGTAGGGCTCCAGGTTTGAAAACTTTTGGGGTACAGGAAAGCTACTCTGGTTAAGAAAAGGATGAAAAACGAAAGGGCATTGATTAGGTTTGGTGCTCTCTGGAAATGGATGCTGAGTTAGAGTTGATTGATGTTGCAGGTGTGATCGTGAAGAAGGATGAAGGAGGGTAAGGGATTCTGGTGAATGGGTTCAGCCAGAATCATCGAGGGGTTCAGCCGGAATAATTGAGGGTCATCAGCATTTATTCTCACAAAAACTGAGCTTGTATTTTGTTTTACTGTCACATGATGTGTGTGTGTGTGTCCTTTGCTTTAAAAATGGGGAAACTTGTTTGCAACTTTTCTTACATTTTCCTTTTGCATGGAGTACTGGTCTGACCTTCTTCATTAGATGATTTTTGTGTTGTTAATTGTAGAGGTGAAAGAGAGGAAAGCGTTGTGGAGTTGCGTGTTTCTTTGGAATTATTTTCTGCTTTCGGTTGGAAAGGAATGCTCTAGTTTTTTTTTTTTTGGATAATGCACCGGGTTTCTATGTGTCCATTTTACGGTCCACGTGACTAATCTTGCGCCCCTTGAAATTGACTCCACAACTCCAAAGGGAGGGTAAATTCAGGAGTTTAGGGACAAAAACGAATTTGGGAGAATTTGAACACCTGATCTCGTAAAAGGCACTCTCGCAGCCCGCATTGTCACCTGAACCACACCCTGAGGGTTAGAAATGCTCTAATTTTTAAGGGGATGTTACATCTCATAACTTGGTTTGGAGCAGAGTGGTTTTACTTGCGTTGCTTTTTGGTGCCCTGCTAATGGTTTCTTTAGCATTGTTTCACTAGAGGATTTGCAACGAGATTGAATGACTTTGCTTCACTAGTGTCGTGTTACAATTTTCTTTTTGGTTTTTTGTAGCTTTGGTGGAGGATGCATTGTTCTCCTTCTACTGTAATTATTTCATTATTTCTTCCTAGCAACTGCCTTCGTTTTTTTGAAAAGGAATTTTGAATATTCTAAAGAGGTACTTGTAATGCTAAAGGAAGTTTCTTAGGAAAGCATCTGATTTCTTGCAAGCACTTGTAGGATTAGGGATGATGCTGGATTAGTTGGGGAAGCACATGAAATTGACTTGGAAAGGCTTTGTGAGGAAATTGGGAACATGGGGAATCGCATCTAGAAAATTAGGGATGGTATATCTTAGTACCAATTCATTGAAACAACAAAGAGAAGAGAGCATAATGTTGGGCTTTGGTGGAGCCTAGTTGCGTTAAATCTGGATGACCCGACCTTTCTTTAATGACAGATTTCTATGCGCCCGTTTTGTAGCTCATTCGGAACCCTATGCGCCGCATATAAAATGATTGTTTTTTTGGTGATTAGAATAAGCGGTCACACTTCGCGAGAAGGAGAGAGAGAGAGAGCATTGTACCGTCGCACTCTCTGTATTTTTTTTACTGATAATAGTGAAATCCCCACAACTCCGTGAACGTAGGCAAAATTGCCGAATCATATAAATACTGTTTTGTGCGTGTGATTGATTTTCCTTTGACGTGTATTCTTTTTTTATTTTGTTTCTCACAGGTTTCAAGAATTTGTTATTAATTCCCAACACATAAAACTACTGGTTTCACGCCGGTAGGTTGTAGCAATTCCTGTCAGGGAGAAGAAAGCCTTACACAAAGGGTTTAAAGCCTATCATGTGCAAAAATACTATGATTGGGGAAAGCCAATAAAAAAGATTATATGGAACTCTTGATAACTTATCCCTAAGAATAATTATTCTTAAATAAATTAATCTTGGCCATACATAATTGATTAGATAAAAACCGAGAAAATGACTCAAATTTGGGAACACAATATTTTAGTTTTGACTTGTTTCTCGACATCAGGAATTAACGTTATAATAATGCGTGGGATTTGAATTTTTTTGGGTATGTCGTTTGATTTTTAATGAAGAAATATAGAATTTTTCTTAATGGTATGAGTGCTGAATATAATTGGATTTGCTTTCTGTTCTTGTACAATAAATATTATAAAAGTTATTTTAATGCATATTGGTTATGGTTGTTGTCTTTTCTAATTTATGAATTTACATTCAGTTACACTTTGTCGATGGGGTTATGGGCTATTCTTATTTATTTCTTACGCACACTGATCTTAACAGGGTAAAATTGTCTGCCTTTTTGGCATAAATATTTTTTTTCTTAATCTATTTTTAGGAGTGTTGCGTGTAATTCAGTTGATTGCTAATTCTATTTTTCAGATTTTAATTAATTCCAAACAAACCACAATAACAATCTGATTTTGTCAAGTATCAACCACAATCACACCTAAATTTAAACCTGTTTATTTTAATGCGTGTGTGTGCTAAGCCTGATCAAGAAAAATATATGTTCACCAAATAATATTCAGCAAAACATAAACATGCCAATCACACAATTACAAGAACACATTTACGTGGTTTGACCCAAAAATTGATCTACATCCGTGGCAGAAACTCACTTCGAGAGACACTATATTAAATCTGTGGAAATAAATACAAGTACACATAAATTTACCCTTTCTTGTCTTATCAATCTCCTCTGGAAATCAACCTAAGAATAATCCAAGAAATCCCCCCTTCGCACATGTGAAGAACCCTAGGTTTCTCCCTGTATTCCTCCCTGATTTCCCTAAAAGAAAACCCTCCCAAGAAACTAAATCTGTGTCTTTACCTTCCCTTGCCAGTGCATGAACCTCCGCTAGAGGTTGGAGATACCTAGTGCCGCACCTCCTCCTGCCGGCTCCTTCTCCCATGCGCCCTTCACTCTCCCGCACGACTGCTGAAGGGTCTTGGTTTTGCAGGTGCTCTCTCAACTAGGAAGACTCTCACGGCTGGTGATGAAGAAGCCTCACGGCTCTACAGAAGTCTCTCGCTGCTGGAGAAAAGAAAGCGTCTCCTTGCTTGGGTGAAGAAGAATCCTCGCGGCTCTGCAGGAGTCTTCAAATCTGTTCTGTCGAAAAACTAGCCAGGAGCAATCCCCCACCCCTCCTGTTTTATTTACAATAGGAAAAGAAATAAAAAACCAATTACATCTATGCCCCCCATTACAAATAAAAACACAACTAGCTGCTAGATCTCTGTTTGATATGGACGGCTTGGATTTCTTCAAGCCTTGACACTCCAACAATTCTCCACCTTGGCAAGCTTGTGACCCTTGCACCTCCTTAGCATCTCCTATGGTGGTTCCTACAAAACAAAATACTAACAGCTTCCAAGGTTAACCAAGTTCGAACAATATTCAAACTTGGATTTTGGTACTGCTTTAGTCTTCATATCATAAGTCCAACTAATAGCACTACCTAAAAAAGAAAAGACCAAACAAAACAAAGACTTCCTGGTATCTAGATTTCCAGCATAGTCAGAATCTACATATCCTTTTAACCCTATTTCACAATGCATATCCCTTTTACTAAATATTAATCCTTGCTGTTTTGTTCCAAACAAGTATTGAAAAATTTGTTTCAAAACATGCCAATGTGGTTTTCAAGGTTTGCTCATAAATCTATTCACTTGACTTACAGCATCAGATAGATCAGGTCTAGAACATACCATAGCATACATTACATTACCAACCATACTAGTATAAGGTATTCTATTCATAAACAGTGACTCATTTTCAGTTTCAGGACACTGTTTTCTAGACAATTTAACATGTTATGCAACAGGAATAGAAGTAGATTTAACATGACTCATTCCAAATCTTTTTAATACCTTTGAAATATAAGACTTTTGAGACAAGTAGAGAATCTTTTTATTCATTTCTTTAGTTATTTCCATACCAAGTATTCTTTTAATAGGTCCTAAGTATTTCATTTCAAATTCAGATTTGAGCATGCACTTAACTTGATTTAACATATCCATGTCTCCACAAGCAACCAACATGTCATCAACATATAATAGCAAATATATATGACATTTATCACATGATTTAAAATAGACACAACCATCATAATTGCTTCTACATAAATCATTTTGAATCATGTAAGAATCAAATCGTTTATACCATTGTCTAGGTGATTGTTTCAACCCATATAAAGATTTCTTTCATAAACATACATGAATTTTATTCATTTCCGTATCAAAGCCCTCGGGAGGTTGCATATAAACCGTTTCTTCTAAAGTACCATGCAAGAAAGCAGCTTTAACATCAAGTTGTTCCAAATGCAAGTTATGTACAACAACAAAAGATAATAGAATTCTAATTGAACTATGCCTCACAATAGAGGAAAATATTTCATTATAGTCTACCCCTTCCCTTTGTGTAAATCCCTTAGCCACTAACCTAGCTTTATACCTAGGTGGTTCAACTCTAGGGATTCCCTCTTTCCTCTTAAAGGTCCACTTGGATCCTATGAGTTTTTGTTTTTTCGGTCTAGGTACCATCATCCATGTCTCATTCTTGTTTAGAGACTCCTTTCTTCTTGCATTGCAAGATTCCATTTTTCAGCCTCTTTACTATCCATGGCCTCTCTAAAAGTCCTAGGCTCCACCTCAAAATCTGTTTCAACAACATAAAGAGCAACAACTGTCATATTAGCTTCCCCATACCTTTGAGGAGGTCTTATGACCCTCCTCTCCCTATCCCGTGCTAGAAGGTAAGTTTTACTTAATTTAGAGGTTTCCGTTTCTGAGTTTGCTCCTCAAAATCTGCAACATCCGTTTCTAAATGGCTATGAGAAGTGGAGGGTTGCTCCACCTCAAGCTGCGAGTCACTAGTATCTGAGTGCCTAACACTTTTATATGAATTTTCTGGTTTTCCCTCCATTTTAGTTTCATTAAAAACTACATCCCTGCTAATAATACATTTTTGTTTTCCAGGTTCTACAACCCAGAGCTTATAGCCTTTAACCCCCTCTGGGTATCCCACAAAAATGCATTTAATAGCCCTAGGCTCTAATTTACCAGTTCTAATGTGGGCATAGGCTATGCACCCAAAAACTTTTAAACCCTAATAATCAGCAAGCGTATCCGACCAAATTTCTTGAGGGGTTTTAAAATTTAGAGCTGTGGAAGGACACCTATTAATAAGGTATACAACAGTGGTCACCGCCTCTACCCAAAAGGTCTTGGGCAGACCTGAAGTGGCTAACATGCATCTTACCCTTTGCAAAATAGTCTTATTCATCCTTTCAGCTAATCCATTCTGTTGGGGAGTATCCCTAACAGTCCTATGTCTAGCTATGCCCTTAGCTTTACAAAATTCAGAAAATTCATTTGACAAGTATTCTAATCCATTGTATGTTCTCAGTGTTTTAATTTTTCTACCAACTTGATTTTCAACTAAGGTTTTTCATTCTTTAAAATTTTCAAAAGTATCACTTTTATGTTTTAGATATAAACCCATACTTTCTTAGAAAATTCATCTATAATTGACAGAAAATACCTAGAACCACCATGAGAACGAACCATAGCAGGCCCCCACAAATATGAATGTATGTAATTAAGAGTCTGTTTCGTTATGACGCCCCGATTTTCATACAATTTTTTTCAATAATAGTAAATAATTACACGTCATCCACAACATTCAAAAATTGGCCACGTCAACAATCTTACTATCATTCATACGACCCAACCCGCATTGGGTACCGGGTAAAAAGTTATTTTATTATATAACCTAATAGCGAAAGACAATATACACATATCAATCAGAATACAATACCCAGAGTATCCATATATACATATACACAATACTATCTCATATTCAAAAACAATACAACCCTAGGGAATCATACGTCCCTAGTCCAAACTTACCCTGTATATCAAGGTCCTAGCTCCCTATGATCGCAGAGCTCTACCACCTGGCCTATCTCTATCCCCTAAAAAATTTAGATAATTTGGGTGAGACACATCTCAGTAAGAAGGAATAAATTACTTACAGTGTGTGGCTATATGAGTACAATTATAATACACTTTACTTTTCAAATCACCATTTCATCTGAGAAAATACATATACACATTCACATAATCGTATAGATATACAACACTAGCTTTTATAAGCTTTAAAACCATTTATCAAATTCAATGATATCCAACACATAATTATCCGCAAAGTTCCTGAGAATAAGGAAGATTACCAACCCATACAGGTAGCTTCCCTCTGCTCTACCACGTTATGCAGCCCGGTATGGCCACATCTGATACCTATCAGGGCACTCACCTTACTCAGTAAGCCCTCAGGTGGAGAGTTTCACTTCACCTTAATTATTTATATTATTAACTCACACAGTTCCATTTCTCAATTTTATCATTCTTTATTTCTCAATTTCCATTCTTTCTTTCATTTCTCATTTTAGCCAATTTTATCTTTCTTTCACTTTTCATTTCCATTTTACTTTCCGGCTCATGAGTATCCTCGGTATCAAATACCAACATCGCGTCTGTAACTCATGGCCACCCTGAAGATATTTCTATACACGCCATGCTTCCCCCCATGGTCAAGGTTGTACAGCCCGAAGGTTGGATCTAACCGCGATTGGCTGACCCGGTTAGATCAAATAGCATATCACATATCGCGTCTATAGTACGACTGACCGGCCTATAACCTTGATCCGGACTCATGGGGCCCAACAACCCTACACAATGGCATAGTTGACTGTCACGCCACATGCTCCAAGAGTCCGTGTGGTTGCACTAACACCACTAGCAACGGTACCGTGCTCAATATCATAACCATCCAAGAGGGTTTACCATCACATACCCGCAATCATTATGCGGTATTGGCATTTTATCATTCATATTTCACGTATTTCCACATTTCTCATTTTCATATTGCAGAATTAACATTATAATATTTTCATTTCACATACTCACATTTCAATATCAGTATTCTTAACACATTTCATCATTTAAATGATATTTTCTCAGTTCATAATTCATCTCATCTCATACTATTATATACATATATTATTTCAAAATTACTCAATATTTCTCAAAATACATTTCCATATTTCACTTTTCTTCATTTTCTCAGAAAATACATTTCTTACACATTTTACTTTCATTATTTTCCCACATTTCAATTCTCTTATTAAAATACATTTCAGTATCATATATTTCACAAGGTAAATCATCTAACTCAGTTTAAACATTTCTCAATATAAATCACATGCCACACAAATTTCATCTGATATTTATATCATAATAAATTTTAGGTAAATTAACATACGCCATTTTCACATATTTCTCAACTCATAATTTTCATAAAAAGATTGTTATAATTTATGCCTCTTACCTGGCTTACTGAGAGTCTCGCTAGAATCTCAAATCTCACGCCTTTGGCACTCGAAATTTCACTCCTGCAATTTGCATTTTTCCTAGATTAATTAATTTATTTCTCCAAAATAATACCCATCTAACCTTCCCTAGGCTCCATATACCTCAAATTAATATTTAAATTATTATTTAACACCCCCACTTAATTTTCTGAATTTTGCCCGCGGTCCCAAAATTACACCCGTGGAGCTCACCCGGACCCTAAATTCTAGAAATTCTACTTCAGCCCCAGATGCTCAATATTTTAGCATTTCTAAATTAATGCTAATTAATTAAAAATAAGCCCATTAATAACCCCCGTACCCCAAATTTGGGGTTTTGGCCCGACACTCCCATGAGAATTCCATCCCACTAGACTTGTAGAGAATCATCCCTAGATTCTTGTGGTGGTGTCCGTTCGTCAATTGAGCTTATAATTTGCAAGAAATTAAAGAAAAAAAGGAAAATGGCTTACCCCAAGGAATATGCCTACGCCGCTCCTACCACCGATTCGCTCCGGTAGAAATGATGGCAGCGGCGAATGGAGTCTAGTGGTATCTTTGGATTTTCGATCAGGCGAAAATCTATCACGAAATTGAGGAGAGAGGGAGAGAGAACGTGAAAAGAGAGAGAGAGAGAGAGAGAGAGAGAGAGAGAGAGAGAGAGAGAGAGAGTTCAGAAGCTGCAGAGAATAAAGAAAAGAAAAGAAAAGAAAAGAAAGAAGAAGACGAAAAAGGTGGGGGGGCGGGCGTGAAGAAGACACTTGAAGCTTCAAAGAAGCTTCAGGTGAGTTAATATAATAATAATAATAATAAAAATAATTATATATTTAATTAATATTAATAATAATAGATTTTAGTAATAAAAATAAAAATAAATTTTAAATATTTTTTTTTCTTATTTTTTCTTTTTTTTTAAATTCGATTAATTAATTAATTAATTAATTTATTATTATTATTATTATTATTATTATTATTATTATTATTATTTTTGAAATCATTTCACTAATTTTCTATATCCCTTTTTGGGGTTATTACATTCGTGGTGTGAGTGGACTTCTTAAAACTAACTCTAGTAGACTTACCCAAGACACACTCCTCACAGAATGACAATTCCTTAAGTTTCCTATCTCCAAGGAGCCCCTGTTTCTCCAGCTCCTTTAGGCCCTGTTGGCTAACATGTCCTAACCTCCTATGCCACAAGGAAACCTGATTTTCTACCCTGTGATTGATACGTGAAGCCTCACCAATCACTGTCTTGCCTACCAAGGTGTACAACCCATTCTTTAGCACCCCTTTCATCACTACCAGTGAACCTCTACAAACTCTTAGGCTACCTCCTTCAAACTTAAACGTGTACCCTGTCTTATCTAAGCTACCCAGAGAAATCAAGTTTCTCTTCAGCTTAGGTATGTACCTCACATCTCTTAGCACTCTTTCCATCCCATCATGCATTAGAAGTCTCACAGTCCCAATAACCTATATTTTACATGACTTATTGTTTCCTAGGATAACATGACCACCTTCTAAGCATGTAAAGGACTCAAACTAGTTTTTCAATGGACACATGTGGAAGGAACATCCTGAATCTAATATCCATTCTTTTCCTGAATCTCTATCAGAGACATTCAACACTTGCGCACTATCATACTCATCTAAAACTACAGCTGCCTTACCCTTTGATTCAGAGGTGGTGGCATTTGCACCATTTTTCCTCTCAGGGTAGTCCCTCCTAAAATGTCCTTCCTTGTGACATGCAAAACACTTTAGTGCTTTACTCTTAGACTTTGATCTAGAACTCTTGTCTTTTCCTTTCTTGTTCCTCTTTTCAGACCTACCTCTCACATTTAACCCTTCCCCTGACCCTGATTTAGACTCAAACTTAGTGTGCAATTCCCTATAGTGCAAAATGGCTTGCACATCTTCTAAAGTCAGCCTCTCTCTCCCATACATCATAGTTTCTTTAATATTTTCATATATGGAGTCAAGAGAACTCAATAAAAGAATTTCTTGGTCTTCTTCATCTATACTAAAATCAATATTAGCAAGATCCAAAAGAATTTTATTAAATTTATCTAAATGTTCATTAATCGATGTTCCAGGGGTCATTCTAAAGGTGTAGAGTCTAGTCTTCTTATGGAGTCTATTTGCTAGGGATTTTGTCATGTACAAACTTTCTACTTTTGACCACACTCCAGCTGTTGTATCCTCATTGGCAACTTTCCTAAGCACTTTGTCTCCTAATGACAAGATAATGGCACTATGTGCCTTTTGGAGGATTTCGGGCTTCACTTTGTCGGTGGAGGGAAAACTTGGTTTCCCCTCTTGTGAAGTGGAAGCCCCTTTCTTTTCTCCAAGAAGAGCCTCCTCAAGCCCCTGCTATACGAAGATGGCACGCATCTTAATCCTCTATAAACCAAAGTCATTTTTCTTGATGAAATTTTCTATTTCAAACCTAGTGGTCCCCATCACATAGCCAGGCTCTGATACCACTTGTTGTGTGTAATTCAGTTGATTGCTAATTCTATTTTTTAGACTTTAATTAATTCCAAAAAAATCACAATAGCAATCTGATTTTGTCCAAGCATCAACCACAATCAAACCTAAACTTAAACTTGTTTATTTTGATGTGTGTGTGTGTGTCAAGCCTGATCAAGAAAAATATATGTTCACCAAATAATATTCAGCAAAACATAAACATGCCAATCACACAATCACAAGAACAGATTTACGTGGTTCAGCCCAAAAATTGGCCTACATCCACGGCAGAAACTCACCTCCAGAGACACTATATTAAATCGGTGGAAATAAATACAAGTACACGTAGATTTACCCTTTCTTGTCTTACCGATCTCCTCTGGAAATTAGCCCAAGAATAATCCAAGAAATCCCCCCTTCGCACCTGCGAAGAACCCTAGGTTTCTCCCTATATTCCTCCCTGATTTCCCTAAAAGAAAATCCTCCCAAGAAACTAAATCTGTGTCTTTACCTTCCCTTACCAGTGCGTGAACCTCCTTTGGAGGTTGGAGATACCTGGTGCTGCACCTCCTCCTGCCGACTCCTTCTCCTGTGCGCC
Organism: Malania oleifera; assembly: GCF_029873635.1. NCBI lineage: Eukaryota > Viridiplantae > Streptophyta > Magnoliopsida > Santalales > Ximeniaceae > Malania > Malania oleifera. The sequence continues at coordinate 85,561,618 of NC_080427.1, read as the reverse complement.
CTTCACTCTCGCTCGCTTCTGCTGAAGGCTCTTGATTCTGCAGGTGCTCTCTCAGCTGGGAAGACTCTCACAGCTGGTGATGAAGAAACCTCACGACTCTACAAGAGTCTCTCGCTGCTCGAGAAAAGAAAGCGTCTCCTTGCTCGGGTGAAGAAGAATCCTCGTGGCTCTGCGGGAGTCTTCAAATCTATTCTGTCAAAAAACTAGCCAAGAGCAATCCCTCGTCCCTCCTGTTTTGTTTACAATAGGAAAAGAAATAAAAAATCAATTACATCTATGCCGCCCATTACAAATAAAAACACAACTAGCCGCTGGATCTCTGTTTGATATGGACGGCCGGATTTCTTCAAGCCTTGACACTCCAACAGGGAGCATAGGTGTCTGGTTTCTAATTTTTTGAACAAGAGTCAAGCTTGTTGAACAATCATGGATTAATACAGACTTGCGTCCCATTTCTTGTTCCTTTATTTACTTTTCCTTGTAGTTAAGAGTGCTCCTTGAAAATGTTTATCTAGGGAGGATGTATTAAGAATGGCACTATCATTCATTTCTTCACGTTATCTTTTGGTTGTTTGCCTTTTGATTAAAGACGAATTCATAATGTAGCTACCCTGTCGTTTCATTGAATTAGTGCCTTTGATCTTCGATTCCTATCAGAGAAGTTGATAGGCATTGCATAGGAACAGTATTTGGTAATCCCAACCCAATCCCATCACCATCATTTCCCAGTTTCTATTATATTCATAAACCCTTTGGGAGGAGAGTTGAGCCTTTGAGATACTGGAACTCCTACAAACAGCATCCATGGTTGTTTGAGATTTTCCATGAATTGACTTACCACTCCCACAACAAAGTGTCTGGTCTATTGATAATCAAGTAGATCAACTTGCCACTAGTTACCTTGATTGAAAATGTTTCCAATGTTCATCCAATGTCCTTAGAAACTTCACGTTCAGATCCATAGGGATATCCAGGTTTAGCTCCCCAAGAAATCAATCTCATTTGGCAAGTAGAAGGTATGTTTTTGTCAAGATAGATTTTCAACCATTTCCTACCACCATGCAATCTTAATACCAAGAATGTAATGCAGGACACTAATGGACTAATTTTAAATTTTTCTTGACGTCACTACCTAACATATGCAATCCTGCTTTGGTCATTGCTAGTGATGAGTCTTTATTTTGTGGACAAAAAGGTTGAGTGATTAGAGTAGCACTGGATAAAGCCATCTTAAGTTTCAAAATGGCCTTGTGCAACCTAAACACTTTACCATCCTCCTCTAAGCAACATACTGATGAGGTCGCTCCGTGAATACCTCTTCTTACAAACCTCTATCTAGAAGGCATTCTTCATATCTAACTTGTATAAGGGCCAATCAAAATTAACGATTAATGTGCAGTAACCCAGATAATTATTGGAATTAAATGATAAAGAAAAGAGAGGGAAAAAAGAATTTTAAAGGGGGGTGCAGTAGGGCCTCATCAATGAACATTCTTCTTTGTCTCATCGACGTGGACGTGTGTCTCGTCGATGAGAATTTACCAAGGGACTGTTTTCGGGGCCTGAAACTCATCGACGAGGGTTAGGTACTTGTTGAAGAACTTCCTTCTTGAACTTGTCGATGAGGTGACGTGGCTCGTCGATGAGGCCATGTGGCAAAAGGTCTATAAATAGCAGAAAATCTGGATTCAGCGAGAGAAAATTTCTTTTCCTCATTTCTCTCTCTCTCTCTCTCTCTCTCTCTCTCTCTCTCTCTCTCTCTCTCTCCTACTCAGTTCCTCTAACCTCACTCTACATTTTTCACTCTAGCTCTCTCTGTTTCGACGATCCGAAGTCACTGCATTGATCCAGGGGAGATTCTTTACAAGTCCGTTGGAGTAAATTATTCATTTTGCCAACTTAGGCACCATCCCAAAATTTGGGTAAGTTGAATATTTGGGTATTTTTAGTTGTATTAGACTTATTTGAGTTTAGATTTTAAGTTATATGGGAATATATTGAGGTTTTGTGGAATAAAATTAGGATGTTATGATTTTAGGACTAGGGTGTTTTTTCGGACCCTACAGGCATGGGTTGAGGACTGAGTGAGTATTTTCAGAAACCCAGGTAAATTATAATTCAGAAAATTTACGAGTATGTAGGTTCGGGGAAATATAGTTGATTTATTGGAAATATGTATATATGTATTATTTCAAGATTTTGAGGATAGTACACCATAAGCGTAAGGATAAAGTTGGAGGCGAGCCTCCCAGCCAGTTAGCTAAGGAAAATAGGTTATGCTAGTGAATTCAGAAATATTATTAGTAAGTTATAGTAATTTTTTATTAAGGTACAAGGTATAATTATACAGTTTTACAAATTTCAGAACATGAGTTGTATTAATTGTGTGGCCTGAGTAGATATTTGCTTGATACATAATTTATATCATTTTTCAGAATATCATGATTTACAGTGTATATATAGACAGATATTTACCAGATAGATATATTTTACAAATATTGTACAGACAAGTATTTGTAGTATTTACAGAATGTCATGCTTTCCAAAACCATAACACTCAGACGTTATAGATTATTAAGTCAGATATGACAGTCAGTTATTATAGTCAGATATCACAGTTATTTTAGTCAAATATTATAGTATATTCATGTCAAATTTAACGTGTTATGGCTATTTTGGAATTATGATGAAAACAATAGGATATTTATAGAAATAGAATATACAATATGAGACCCTGATGAATCAAGTTATGTTTAGTTAGTAGAGCACGATACCGTTGCTATTTTCATATTAGAATGTAAGCACATATCTCAAATAGTATGTGGATTCTTTCAACCGTGTCTATGGAGAAATTGCAGTCTCTCTAGTATTCTGGGTTGAGGAGGCCGGTTTGATGAGGTAGTTAATAGTTCCGAGCCTAGATAAGGTTGCAGTTTAGCCAGAATGAGGATTGGTAGAGCACAATTGACTTACTTGGTAGGCCAACCAGGATTAAGTCCCGCCTACGGGCTGCACAACCCTGTCATAAGGGGTTAAATCATTACTTACATTTTTCCAGGGTAAACATCTCAGTTATGTATATGTATACAGATTTACAGAATATCAGCAAATATAGTACGATACTAGAAGTATGAAAAAATAGAAAACTCAGATATTACAATTATACTTTAAACTATGATAAATGCATGTTACACTGTATTTTGATTTACCAGTTTTTATAGTTACAGATATTGTCAATATAACGTATGAAACTTAGTCACCACCACTAGTAATACCATATTTCCTCTTACTGAGCGTTGTCTCACCCCCAGTGGTTTAACATTTTTCAGGTGATCTAACTAGGCGAGTAGATTAGGCTCGCAGATAGTGAGATTTTTTGTACTACCCTATTTTAAAGGGTAAGTGTGTTCAGGGGAATGTATTTTTGAAGCAGATGAAACTGGGGTGACGTATAAACATGTATGTATGGTTTTGAAATACTGAATTCTAGTATTGTAAATATGGATGTATGACTTTATGTTTTCTGCTGCATAGGTGTGTCGATTTATGTAGAGGGATACCTCAGTGTCATCTGGGTCCTAAGATGTTATTGTAGGTATTACAGGGGTATCAGAGTAAATTATATATATAAAAAAAAGGGTGAAATTTTTGGGTTGTTACAAATTGATATCAGAGCTTAGGTTGCTAGGTTCTGTAGACTCTAGAGTACAGCAAAAAACAATATCAGAATATAGGAATGGAATCTTAAGCAGAATGGAACAAGATGACAGTAAGTTAATGTTGGGGAATTAGGATGAGTATTTAAGGTTATGTTCTGCGGTTTGGAGGTAAGTTTTGGGGTGGTTTCTATGTTTTTCTTATGGTGACGATTTCAGGAAAACCATAGTAAACTATCAACGATTTCTATTTCCATATGATAGGGCTAGAACTTAAATTAGTGATAAGAGGAAGAGGTATTTTAGTTAGTAAAGTATTGTAAGGTTTGGATTCTCAGAATAATTTGGTAATATTGCAGGATGGACCCAAGGTAGTAGCGCTCACGTTAGTGGCAATGATAGAGGAGGGCCTTCTGGTATAGGAGGCGGGGATTCAGAAGCTGTGCTACATAGTGTGGCTCAACAGGTCATGACTAAGATTTCCTGGAGCTCTAGGGAGCAGGGAGGTCCATATGCAGCTCAGGGGTGCATGATAGAAAAATTAACAAAGATGAACCCACCATAATTTTTAGGAGCAGTTGATCCTGCAGTTGCGGATAATTGGATACAGGAGATAGAGAAGATTTTGACGGTGCTTCACTGCACAGATCAGCAGAGGGTCCTTTATGCCACGTATAAGCTGACAGGGGAGGACGAGAGATGGTGGATGACCGCTAGATTACTAGAGGAGCAGAGATCAATTCTAGTTCTAATGACATGGGCCCGATTCAGGACATATTCTTTGATAGTTACTATCCTGCCTCAGTCAGACAGGCTAGAGTACAAAAGTTTTTGAGCTTGTCCTAGAGATCAATGATAGTCTAGCAATATGTAGAGAAATTTATCGATTTGTTGCGTTTTTGCCTTTATATTGTTCCAAATGAAGCTAAGAAGGTCAAGATGTTCATGAGGAATTTGAAGTGGGACATTTATAGACAGGTGGCAGTACTGAAGATGTAGGATTTCTCAGACTTAGTTGACTGGGCCATAACAGCAGAGGAGGGTGTGCTGAGAGAGACTGAGATATAGAGCTAGAAAAAGAAGGTCGTACCTTTGAGTTTTTTGGTGGGTTCTAGCTGAGCCCCTTGGAGAGGAGGTAGATTTGGTGGGCATCAAAGGTAGATGACAGAGCACAGTGGATTTCAGGGTGGTCAGTCTTATCCCACCTACCCCAAATGTGGAAAAAGACATCCACATGAGTGCTGACTGGGGGAGAATGTCTGCTATTGTTGTGGGGGACCCGACCATATGGCTCGATCATTTCGGGGACCGCCAATTTATGCTTCAGCAATCAGACCAAACTGGGGTGGTCATTAAGTGCCCCGTAGAGGCCAATAGAGGAATATGGCACCGGCGAGGGTCTATGCATTGACGCTGGGAGATGCCGAGACAGCTGAAGACATTGTCACAGGTACACTTACTGTATTATCATATAAATTTATTATTTTTTCTGACACAGGTGCCACCCATTCCTTTATATTAGTGGGGTATGTTAAAGCAACTGGGGTAGAGGCACAATTATTAGATGTTAAGCTGTCTGTAGTCACGCCGATGGGATATATGGTGAGGTGTAGGAAGGTACTTCGGAACTTTCTAGTAAACATTCAGGAGAAAGTACTACCAACTAATCTCGTGGTACTAGATATGCAGGAGTTTGATGTAATACTGGGTATGGATTAACTGGCAGCTAATCATGCCAGCATAGATTGCCATTAAAAAGAAGTGATTTTCAAACCCCTGGGTGAGTAAGAATACAGATTTGTGAGTTCACGCGTGCATGCCTTGCCACAACTAGTGTCTGCTATTTAGGTGAGGAGACTGCTATAGGGTGGTTGCCGAGGGTATGTTGCCTACATATAGGAATTTCCAAAATAAGAACTAAAATAGACAGATATTTCAGTAGTTACAGAATTTTCAAATATTTTTCCAGAACAATTGTCTTGCTTACCACTAGACCAAGAGATTGAATTTACTGTGGATCTACTACCAGGGTTAGCACCGATATCTAAAGCACCATATCATATGGCTCTAGTTGAATTGAAGGAATTGAAAGATCAATTGCAAGAGCTGCTGGATAAAGGATTTATCAAGCCCAGTGTGTCATCGTGGGGGGGCCTAATCCTATTCGTGGAAAAGAAAGATGGGACCATGAGATTGTGCATAGATTATAGAGAGATAAACAAATTGAAGGTCAAGAATAAATATCCTCTTCCCAAGATTGACGACTTATTTGATCAGCTCCAGGGGACCCAGGTCTACTCTAAAATTGACCTATGGTCGAGTTATCATCAGGTGAAAGTTAAAGCAGAGGATATTTCGAAAACAACATTCTGAACCAGATATGAGCATTACAAATTTTTTGTGATGCGATTTAGGTTGACTAATCCACCAGTAGTATTTATGGATTTAATGAATTGGGTGTTCCATCATTACTTGGACCAGTTTGTTGTGGTTTTCATTGATGATATACTGGTCTACTCAAGAAGTTTGCAGAGCACAAGCATCATCTGAAGCTGATGTTGCAAATATTGAGAGAAAGAAAGTTGTACGCAAAATTCAAGAAATGTGAATTCTAGTTAAAGCAAGTTACTTTCCTTGGCATGTGATCTCCGAGGATGGTATATCGGCTGACCCGAGTAAGATAGAGATAGTGGTGAGTTGGGTAAGGCCAAGAAATGTCCAGGAGGTTAGGAGTTTTCTGGGTTTGGCAGGCTACTACGGACGCTTCGTAGATGGTTTCTCCAAATTATAAGGTCAACTAACACGAATCATGAGGAAAAATGTGAAGTTTGATTAGACCAATGATTTTGAGCAGAGCTTCTAGGAGTTAAAGCGGCTGTTGGCTTTAGCACCCGGTACTAGCTATCCCATTAGGGGAGGATGGATTTGTGATATACAGCGATGCGTCTTTGAAGGGCCTTGAATGTGTGTAAATGCAACATGGAAGAGTTATTGCCTACGCATCTAGACAGCTTAAAGAATATGAGAAGAACTATCCTGTGCATGATTTAGAATTAGCTGCATTAGTTTATGCTTTAAAAATCTAGAGGCATTATCTATATGGTGGGAAATACGAAATCTTCATGGACCACAAAATCTTAAAGTATTTCTTTATCCAGAAAGAGCTAAATATGAGGCAAAGAAGGTGGTTAGAACTCATTAAAGATTATGACTGCACTATTAGTTATCACCTAGGGAAAGCGAATGTGCTAGCAGATGCTCTGAGTAGGAAATCAGTGGGACCAGCACTGGCAGCTATAGAGGTTCAGCTTCCAATCCTGATGGATCTGGAGAGACTTGGTGGAGAGTTGGTAGAAAGTAATCCTCGGGCATTTATTGCCAGTTTGGTTGTGCAACCTACGCTATATGAAAAGATTAAAGCCGCTCAAGGAGATAATGCAGAACTAGTAAAGGTAATAGCCAGAGTGCAAGATGGTCAGGGAGAGGAGTTCAGTATTTTAAATGACGGAGCCTTGAGGTTTCATACCAGATTGTGTGTGCCTGCAGATGATGATATTAGGAGAACGATTTTAGAGGAGGCTCGTATATCTTTATACACAATTCATCCTGGTAGTACTAAAATGTATAGGGATCTGCGAGAGTATTTTTGGTGGAGTGGTATGAAGAGGGAGATTGCCAAATTTGTGCAGTAGTGCTTGACATGTTAGCAATAAAGGCTGACCACCAGAGGTCGGTGGGGTAGTTGCAGCAACTTTTCATCCCTGAGTGGAAGTGGGACCACATATCCATGGACTTTGTCATTGGGTTACCGCCACCACCGCATGGCCAGAATGCCATCTGGGTAGTTGTTGATCGACTGACAAAGATAACTCATTTCCTACCTATTAAAGTTAGCTACCCTATGAATATATTGGCAAAGGTTTACATTCGAGAGATTGTTCGAACCCATGGAGTGCCAGTGTCTATAGTCTCGGACCATGATCCACGCTATGGTTTTAGAAGAGCTTGCAAGAGGCTTTGGGGTCTCAGTTAGCATTTAGCATAGCTTTTCATTCTCAGGAAGATGGTTAGATAGAGAGAACGATTCAGGTACTTGAGGATATGTTGCGAGCATGTGTATTGGACTTTGGGGGTAGCTGGACCCAGTATTTGTCACTGGTTGAATTTGCCTATAATAACAGTTATCAAACCAACATTGGCATGACACCTTATAAGGCACTTTATGGTAGGAGGTGTTTTTATTTTTTATACTGGGATGAGTTAGGTAAGCGGGGAGTTTTGGGGCCAGAAATGGTGCAGCAGGCGTACGATAAAGTCCGACTTATTCGAGATAGGATCAGTACAAATCAAAGTCGGTAGAAAAGCTACACAGATAATCACTGTCGGGAATTGGAATTTGAAGTGGGTGATTATGTATTTTTGAAAATAGCACCATTGAAGAGAGTTATGAGATTTGGAAAGAAGGGTAAGATGAGCCCTAGGTACATTGGCCCATTCAAAATACTTGAGAGAGTGGGGTTAGTTACTTATAGGCTAGCTCTACCACCAGCCCTATTTAGAATTCATGACGTATTTCATGTTTCCATTTTGAGGAAATATGGCCCAGACCATTTCCATGTGATCAGTTATGCAGGGGTAGAGCTCGGAGATTCATTGATGAGGAAGCACCAAAGTAGCTCTTAGATCAGAAGGAACGGGAATTGCGTACTAATAAAATTAAATTAGTGAAAGTCATGTGAAAGAATCATGCCATAAAAGAAGCTTCATGGGAGTTTGAAGAGGAAATTAGATAGAAATACCCACACCTATTTAGTGGGATACAGTAATAGTCAGTATTGTTCAAAATAACAGTAGTTTTATTTTAATTAGTAGAGAATGATGAATGTATAGTTGTATTTTAGATTATAGGGTAGGTAATGTTTTGGTTTTGGGAGGATTTTCTTTTATAAGTATATTTGTAATCTTCTAGAATCCTAAATGTAACCACGGTATTCCTCCGCCATAAGTAAGGGTAAGTAATAAAATAAGTAGCCTATTTTCTTTAATGGATGATGTTCAATATTGATAGTAAATTTCAAGGAAGAAATTATATAAGGAGGCGATAATGTAGTAACCTGGATAATTATAAGAATTAAATAATAAAGAAAAGAGAAGGAAAAAGAATTTTAAAGGGGGACGTAGTTGGGCCTTGTCGACGAACGCGGAGCGTTCGTCAACGAATAGTCTTCTTTGGCTCGCTGACATGGACACGTGTCTCGTCAACAAGAATTTATCGAAGGGCTATTTTTGGGGCCTGAAACTCGTCAATGAGGGTTAGGTGCTCATCAACAAACTTCCTTCTTGAACTCATCGATGAGGTGACGTGGCTCATCGACGAGGCCACGTGGCAAAAGGTCTGTAAATAGCAGAAAATCGGGATTCGGCTAGAGAAAATCTCTTGTCCTCATTTCTCTCTCTCTCCTACTCGGTTCCTTTCACTTCTCTTTACATTTCTTGCTCCGGCTCTCTCCATTTCGACGATTCGAAGTCACCACGTTGATCTTGGGGAGATTCCTTACAAGTCTGCTAGAGTAAATTGTTGGTTTGGCCAACTTAGGTACCATCCCAAAATTTGGGTAAGTTGAATATTTGGGTATTTTTAGTTGTATCAGGCTTATTTGAGTTTAAATTTTAAGTTATATGGGAATATACTGGGATTTTTTGGAATAAAATTAGGATGTTATGATTTCAGGACTAGGGTGTTTTTTTGGACCCTGCAGGCATGGGTTGAGGACCCAGTGAGTATTTTCAGGATCCCAGGTAAATTGGAATTCAGAAAATTTATGAGTATGTAGGTTCGGGGAGATATAGTTGATTTATTGGAAATATGTATATATGTATTATTTCAGGATTTTGGGGATAGTACACCGTAAGCGTAAGGATAAAGTTGGAGGCGAGCCTCCTAGCTAGTTAGGTAAGGAAAATATGCTATGCTAGGAAATTTAGAAATATTATTAGTAAATTATTGTATTTTTTTTATTAAGGTACAGGGTATAATTATATAGTTTTATAGATTTCAGAACATGAGTTGTATTAATTGTGTGGCCTGAGTAGATATTTGCTTGATACAAAATTTATATAGTTTTTGAGAATATCATGATTTACAGTGTATATATAGATAGATATTTTTTATAAACAGATATTTACCGGACAAATATATTTTACAAATATTGTACAGACAAGTATTTTATAGTATTTATAGAATATCATGCTTTTCAAAACCATAACACTCAAACATTACAGATTATTTAGTTAGATATGACAATCGGTTATTACAATCAGATATCACAGTTATTTTAGTTAGATATTATAGTATTTTCAGATCAGATTTATAGTGTTATGACTATTTTGAAATAGTATATACAGTATGAGACCCTGATGAATCAAGTTATATTCAGTTAGTAGAGCACGATACTGTTGCTATTTTCAGATCAGAGTGCAAGCACATATCTCAGATAGTATGTGGATTATGTCAACCGTGTCTATGGAGAGATTGCAGTCTCCCCAGTATTCTGGGCTGAGGAGGCCAGTTTGATGAAGTAGTTACCAGTTTCGAGCCTAGGAGAGGTTGTAGTTTGGCCAGACTAAGGATTGGTAGAATACAGTTGACTTACCTGGTAAGCCAACTAGGATTTAGTCTCGCCTACAGGCTGCACAACCCTGTCGTGAGGGGTTTTCAAGGTAAACATCTCAGTTTTGTATATGTATACAGATTTACAGAATATCAAAAAATATAGTACAATACTAGTAGTATGAAAAAGTAGAAAACTAAGATATTATAGTTATACTTTAAACTATGATAAATGCAAGTTATACTATATTTTGATTTACTAATTTTTATAGTTATAGATATTGTCAATCTAACTTATGAAACTCAATCGCCACACACTAGTAATAGCATATTTCCTCTAACTGACCGTTGTCTCATCCTAGTGGTTTAACATTTTTTAGGTGATCCAGCTAGGCGAGTAGATCAGGCTCGTAGATAGAGAGATCTTTTCTACTACCCTTTTTTAAAGGGTAAATGTGTTCATGGGAATGTATTTTTGGAGTAGATTGAACTGGGGTGACGTATAAACATGTATGTATGGTTTGGAAACACTGAAATCTGGTATTGTAAATATGGATGTATGACTTTATGTTTTCCGCTGCATAGGTGTGTTGATTTATGCACAGGGATACCTCGTGCCATCTGGGTCCTACGATGTTATAATTGGTATTACAGGGGTATCAGGGTAAATTATATACAAAAAAATGGTGAAATTTTTGGATTGTTACACGATGAGATCAATATATGAAAATAAGTTAGTTGAGTAACTGTAGAGTAGGTGTTAAAATAGTCAATACCATATGTTTAGGCAATTGCTTGGTAACTAATTAAGTCGTTTAATAGGGCTATGTAGATATTAGATGGTGTAGACACAATGGCACCTAACCAACTCCTCGCTAGGGGGAAGATCCACTCAGTCCCATGTCCTCGTGGGGGTCAAGGCATGCACACCTATTGCATGATTCTGCTGAGGGTCAGCAAGCACTTCAATATGCGAGGAAGGGATGGAAACTGAGGTATTTAAGGAAATAGACAAGGGAAAAGAATGTGTATGACTAGGAAAATGAATAATTGAAACATAATGAGCAATTAAATAAGCAACTAAGGACTAGTGAGTTCATGTTCAAGTATCTTTCTAGTGGGTAATGGGCAAATCTAATTCAATACTGGGATGGATCTTCAAACTATGAAGTTAAAATAGTGATAGGAAGAGGCAATGCATGGTGGTAGCCATTTGTTTCTCTAGGTTAGTACTTGATGGATTTGAAAGAGGAGTAGAAGATTTCTTGAGGGATAGGGGTAGAAACAAGATGATCAATAGATAGGGGGGGGGGGGGACTGTGATGATAAACTCAAAATAGATTCATCTAAGGAGGACTTGACACTGGACAAATAAGATGTCCCTTTAAAAAAGGAAACATTGACACTAACATTGTAATTACTTGCCTATTTTACTATAAATAATAAATTTTTTTCATAATAAGATTTAATATAATATTCCTATTTAATTGATAAAACATAATCAACCTGGACCCGTAGGTACCAAGGATATATCAGAAATGCAACTCTAATACCTGAGCAGCAGGAAATGTAATTTACAAACATACCATACAACCAACCACAAAACTAGAGTCCCTCTAAAACTATTATATATATATATACAATCATCCAAAAAAGTCCAAAAGTTGCCTAGGGTCACTTCCCAAAAGTAAATCCAACCCTGGCTCTACAACTCACCCTTATGAAAGGGTAGCTCAATCAGACTCTACCATCGCTGAGCTCTATCTGCTCCTCTACTTGGATTTCCTGAAATGTTTATATAGTTAGGGTGAGACACCTCTCAGTAAGGAAAATAAACTAACATCAGTGTGTAGCAACATGAGTGTTTTCGTGTTATACATAATATCAGTACATACCTCATATCTAGTAAAAACTGTTGATATCATATATGAATAAAACATGATTCCTCATAACATAACACAACGTACTAAATTACTAATATGAAAATCATCTTATATAACTATACAATATTGAAATAACACCCAGGATGGAAAGCTAGTAGATGTCATGTCTTACCCCCACATGACTAGGTTGTGGAGCCCGAAGGCGGGACCTAGCAATGGCTCATCAACCATGCTAGATCAAACATAAGTCTGTAAGTACAATGGGCCTGTCCCACCTGGTCCCAAACTATTAGGGGAACAACTCCACTCTACACTGAAGCCACATCGACTGCCATCTCCCACACTACTGGTCGTGTGGTATCACTATCATAATTATGAACATATCACTATGGTACCATGCTCCTGGAAACTGAACTAGACCATTCGGGTTCTAATATCATATAATATATTTCATATACTAAACATAGCTATTTCATATTCCATAGCAATAACTGGCATATTAATGTTTTCATAAATCCTGTCATATCATACATGATTATGGCATTTGCGTCAACATGAATCACGACATCGGCGTCAGCATATCATAATATACTAAATCATTAAATCTCTATACTGTTTAACATAATATTTCAGAACATAGTTCCTGCACTATTTTATGGTTTTTCTTGAAAACTAGAAATTCATGATTATTCTGGGAAAACATAATATTCCATTAACATAGTTTCCATGGTAAATATTACTCAAGCAACACAAAAAGGGTAATATTCAAAGCATAAAATCTATTCTAAAATCATATTTCTGGAAAAATACATAAAAATCATATCCCTAATCAACAGCAGTATTCCTAAAATAATTTTACAATATACATATTTACCTGAAATTAAATGTTGTAAAATAATAAATATATTTTCATAAAAAGACTGACTTAGTTTATCCGCGTAACTGGTTTACTGAGAAGCCCCCAAAACACCCAATCTTACACCTGGAGTGTTCCTAGCACAACACCCTGAAATTAACGTTTTTCCCAAAAAAACTTCAGTATTATCTTTCCTATCATATTCTCCTCAGTACAGAAACATCAAAAACCCAATAAAACTAAGATTAGCTAACTTACCCAAATTTTGGGATGACGCCCAAGTTAGCCCAACCAACGATCCACTCCTGCAGAAATGAAGAGAAACTTCCCAGGAGTAGCGTGGCAGCTTTGGATCGTTGATCTAGCGAAAAACCAAGCTGAAAAGGTAGAGAGAAGGTGAGGAGGACATATTTCCTAGAGAGAGAAACTCTTTATGCAAAAATTTCTAGCTGCAAATCCGATTTTAGCATATTTATAAAGTGCAGACTCGTTGACGAGCCACATCATCTCATCAATGAGCTCAAGAAGGAGGTTCATGGACGAGCACTTACTCCTCGTCGATGAAATTCAGGCCCTGACACACCTCTCTCGGTAATCCCTTGTCAACGAGACACATGTCCCTGTCAACATGCCTAGAAGGCTCCTCGTCGATGAACGATCTGACGAGGCTTGCTGAACACCATTAGAAAAACTTCTTTTCTCCCCTCTCTTTTAATACTTAATTCGGTAAAATTCTTCGAGTCTCTACATTCTCGCATCCTTATAAAAATTTCATCCTTGAAATTTATTATCTGTATTGACACATCCTTTAAAGAAAATGAGCTACTTATTTTATTACTTACCCTCATTTGTGGCAGAGGAATACCGTGGTTACATTCAAGGTCTTGGGAGATTACAATACATAAACAAAAATTCTCCCAAAACCAAAATATTACCTATTCTATAACCTACAATACTACCTACACATATATCATCTTGCTTTTCATAAAATTAAACCATACCACATTTACTTTACTCGTATACCCAGTGCTGATCTCCACCGAATAAGTGCGGGCATTTCTGTTGTATCTGCTCCTCAAGCTCCCATGAGGCTTCCTCTACCGCATGATTTCTTCATAGGACTTTCCCTAACGGAATCCTCTTATTGTACAATTCATGTTCCTTCCTGTCCAGAATCTGCACTGGAGTTTCTTCATAAGCCAAAGATTGACTGACTTCTAACTCAGCATAACTGATGACATGGAGGGGATCTGGGATGTATTTCCTTAACATGGAAACATGAAATACGTCATGAATTCTAAATAAAGTTGGTGGTAAAGCCAGTCGATAGGCAATTGACCCTACTCTTTCAAGAATCTCAAAAGGGCCAATAAACCTAGGGTTCAACTTACCCTTCCTCCCAAATACCATAACCCACTTCAAGGGCACTATCTTAAAAAATACATGGTCTTCTACTTAAAATTCCAACTTCTGGTGGCAAGTATTGGCGTAGCTTTTTTTTTTTTTCTGTTCCGAGCCACACTGATTCTTTCTTTAATGAGCCAGACTTTGTTATAGGCTTGCTACACTATTTTTGGTCCCACAGCTCGCCGCTCACCTAACTCATCCTAGTATAGAGGATAACGACACCTCCAACAATAGAATGCCTCATACGGAGCCATGCCAATGCTGGTGTTGGCCTAACTGGGATTTTTAATCCGTTTTGATGATAACAAACAAAGGATATTCTAACTTGGAATGGTTTAGTAATGATGTTTCAGGTTTGACAATAATACAAGGATCATTATGGACCATCAAGCTACATTCATTAACAAGTGATCTAAGAGAAGTTCAAAGCAACACTAGATTGATTAAAGCATGGGGAAACTAAGACTAGCTTAAGCTAAAGTCCAAAGGATTTCAAAGTGACCATGAAATGGAAGATTTCAAGCTTAGAGTATAAGGTTTTAGGATGAACAATGTAAGTACTTCAAAGTTAAATATCTATTGAAATATCATTTGAAGCTCTTTAGGAGAAATATATGGACTTAGAGACTTATTTTAAAACTCCGAAAAATGTTTTATAAAAAAACAAAGAAAGAGAGTAAAACATATTTTTAAAATGGAAATAAAAAAACCGAAAGAATACTACTCAGAAGATTGAAGTGTCAACTTTAAAAGACTGAAGTTTAAACTCAGTCGTCTAAAGAAATTACTTCAGATGTTTGAAGATTAAGTTCAGTCGTCTGAAAATTTATTGGTGAAACATAGAAACTAGCATAAGCATATTAGAAGACTGAATCCTAACTTTAGTCGTCTAAACCCGAAACTTCAGAAGTCTGAACCCTAACCTTAGTCATCTAACCCTGTGTCTAGTTCAATATTTTCAAAGATTTAAGGAACTTCAGAAGACTCACCCCGAAGGTTCATTTGTCTTAACACTATTAACGGTCAAATTCTTTAAGTATTCTAAACGTTTTAAATTGGTTTCTTGTGCTCCAAATTTTCCTAAAACTTGGGAAACACTCCAAGTAATCTTGGGTAGCACAAAACTCATTTTATTGGCCTATAAATACATGATTTTATAAATTAAAATACACCAAGAATTGAAAAATCTACTCTAAGCTCTCTTGCATTCAAAGTTATTACTTTCTAAACCTCTTGCAATCTGAAAGTGCTGAAATTATGAAATTGTTGATCATCAATCCATGAGTTCTACATACTGATTTCTCATCTGGAGAAAAATGGACTTGGTGAATTCTAATATTTAGCTTCAAATTGTATTTCATCTTTGATATTTAAATTCTAAAGTATATATATTTGAATTGTACTAATCACCTATGTGTGTGAGCACTCTTTGTACAAATCTACTTGTTGTTTCTCTTGTAGTTGTTGGACGATTCCAAGCTTGTTGGATCTTTGACCGAATGAGAGTACATCGTTTGGAGAGGCGGGCACTAGCCTACTTGAAGTAGTGGTTGTAAAGGTGTTGTTTCACCCGGTAAAGGAACTAAGCTAGTGGAATCCTTTGGTGGTTTGCCAAAGGCGAGGACGTAGGTCGTGCATAAGCCGTATCTCGTAAATCTCGGTGTTCTTCTCATCCTTTCTTTATTTTCTGCACCATATATCCTTGTGTATGCTAAGTGCAGGTTGCAGGGCTTAAAATCCATATTCAAAGAAGACTCTTGATTTAAGAAAGTACGTTTTTAATTAACCATTTTCGGAAACCCACAAGGAGTACATTGGTTAATTTGCGAAAATCTTGATTAAGAGAAGCATAATAAAAATTTCATTCAAAGCAGGGATTGCAAACAACTACAGAGCTGCGACCAAAAAACATTAAGTTCTTGAATGATTGTTTGATTTTCATACTTTGGTTGGTTGGATTGTGTTTTTAATTTTTTCAATACTTTTTGGTGTGATTTGGTTGTGATCATAAGATTAATTTACTTTTTTATTATTGCATTAAAACAAGTAAAATTTTAAAAAGAGGTTAAATTTTTAAATAATCCAATTTCCCCCCCCCCCCACTCTTGGGAAAGCTATTCTAATTTCAATTGGTATCAGGGCCTAGTTATAGTAAATCTTAACAAGAAGCTATAAAAAGATCTAATGGCACTTATAGGAGTAGCTCCCTTTGAAGAGGGCCAATCCTCAAACCGTCCACCAATCTTTTGTGGACAAAACTATACTTTTTGAAAAAAATGAATGCAAATCTATCTTCAACATATGGATTGGAAAGCTTGGGAAGTAGTCATGGATGGAGATCTGATTCCTACTAAAATAGTGGATGGAAAACAAATTCCTTAAGAGAAAAAAGATATGACCGATATAGGCTACAAAATGCTTCAAATAAATTCAAGTGCCATAAATGCCTTATATTGTGCTATAAAAGCCAATGAATTCAATAAAGTCATGGCCTACAAAACGGCTAAAGAAATTTTGGACAAGTTAGAAGTAACGTATAAAGGAATGGTAGATGTTAGATACAATAGGATAGACATGCTAACTAGTGAGTATGAAGCATTCAAAATGAATTCAGATGAAACAATCACTAGTATGTATACTAGATTTACTCACATAATAAATTCTTTAAGTGCACTAGGAAAGACCTACACTACCTATGAAATGATTAGGAAAATACTAAGAGGCCTTCCCTCCATATGGGAACAAAAGGCCACTGCAATTATGGAAGGTAGGAATCTTAAGACCACCTTACTAGATGAACTTATAGGTTTACTACTCACCTATGAAATGGCACTAAAAGAAAGAAACCCTAAACCTAAGCATAAGAAATCCATTGCCTTAAAAGCATCTAGTAAAAGCTTAAGTGAAGATGATCAAATGACCTATACCAAGAAGAATTAGCATTCATCAATAAAATACTTGGCAAGTTCTGTAGGAGAAATAAAAGGTTCTCTAGAAAGTTTAGTAAAAAGAGATCTGAAAAGGGGGAAACAAGTAGGAAAGAAAACAAAAGTAAAAATGATCCTCCTATATGTTATCATTGCAAGAAACCAAGACACATCAAGTTGGACTGCCCGTTACTCAAGAAGGATAAAAAGAAGAAGAAGGAAGCCATGAAAGCTACTTGGGATGATTCAAGCTCAAGCGAAACGGAGAACGAGTCAAGTGGACAAGAGATAGCGAATATGTGCTTCATGGAAAATGATGAAGAGGTAAATTCTTACTAGTCCTCATCGGAATCTAGTAATGAATCTTGCAATAGCATGCCTTCCTATAAAGAACTACGAGCTGAGTTATTTGCCTTACATAAAGGATTTATCAAAGTCTCTAAAAGAAACATAACTTTGAAGAAGAAAAATGAAAAACTAATAAAACAACTTGAATCTTCTAAAACCATTGAAAAGGAGAAAGATTCTCGTATTGAAAAGTTAGAAGAGGAAATAAAAAATATGACTCAAGAAATAGGCAAAATACAGGTAGTTGATCTAAATAAGAAGGATTTAGAAATAATTGAACTTAAGAAATCAATAGAGGATAAAGAGAAAATCATTTATAACTTTACCAAAGGTAAAGAAAACTTTGAAAAGATGATTGGACAACAAAGATTACATGGAAATAGAGAAGGAATCAGATACAATGGAAAATCAAATAAAAGAAGTAAGAAGTTATTCATGGGGTATTTTGTTAAAGAAGCAAAGTACTATGCTAGTACTTCCTCAACCAATATGCATGAACATACCACTTGCTACATGTGCAAGAATAAAGGACATGTGATGTTTAATTGTCCACTTAAAAGAAAATATGTTAAAGTTCAAAATGAAAAGAAAGTAAACAATGGAATTAGAAATAATTCAAAGAAAGTTAAGAAAATTTGGGTTCCAAAAACTAACACCATGAATCCTTCATTGTAGGTGTGCTTTAGGACAACACAATCAAAGGAAAAGTGGTATTTGGACAGCAGGTGTTCAAGACATTTGACCAAAGATAAGACTAAGTTCACTACACTAAAACAAAAATATGGGGGACATGTGACCTTCAGTGACAATGCCATAGGTAAAATTGTTGGCATTGGTAAAATAGGTAAAGAACCCTCTCTTACAATTGATGATGTGTTGTTGGTAGAAGTTTTAAAACATAATCTTTTGAGTATTAGTCAATTAAGTGGCAAATGTTTTGAAATAATTTTTAAGAAAGAAAAATGTATTATTCAAAATCCTAAGAATAATGAAACCTTATTCACAGCTCATAGGGTAAATAACGTATATTGTTAGAAATCTTGATAACCTAGTTAATCAAAATGTAACTTGTTTGACTGCCATGAATGAAACTAGTTGGCTTTGGCATAGGAAACTAGGACATGCAAGCATGAACCTATTATTTAAACTATCCAAGAAAAATTTAGTAAAAGGATTACCAAATACAAAATTTATAAAAGACAAGATTTGTGATGCATGCCAAAAAGGAAAACAATTCAAAACAAGTTTCAAAAAGAAGAGATACATATCAACTAGTAGACCCTTGGAACTCTTGCACCTAGACTTATTTGGTCCAACTAGAACCCAAAGCTTAGGAGGCAAACAATATGCCTTTGTAATTGTAGATGATTATTCAAGATTCACTTGGGTATTGTTCTTGGCAAATAAAGATGAAGCTTGCAACATGCTAATCACTCTATGCAAGAAACTACAAAATGAAAAAGGCTATAATGTAACTAACTTTAGGAGTGATCAAGGTAGAAAGTTCAAAAACAAAGATATTGATAAATTTTGTAATGATGATGGAATAAACCATAACTTTTCAGCACCTAGGACTCCACAACAAAATGGAGTTAAAGAAATAAAAAATAGAACCCTCCAAGAAATGGCAAGAATCATGATAAATGAAAATAACTTACCTAAGTACTTTTGGGTGGAAGCCATAAATACAACTTGTTATATTATAAATAGGGTATCTATTAGATCAAGTCTAGATAAAACACCCTATGAACTATGGAAAGGTAGAAGACCCAACATATTCTACTTCCATGTATTTGGATGCAAATGCTTTTTCCTTAGTACTGAAGACAATTTAGGTAAATTTGATGCAAAATCTAATGTAGGTATCTTCTTAGGATATTCCACAAATAGTAAAGTCTATAGGGTTTATAATAAAAGAACTCTTACTATTGTTGAATCCATACATATAACTTTTGATGAATCAAATCACTATGTCAAAGAAACGAAGATTGATGAAAGAGAAGACGTCTCACAAAAAGAAGAAAATCTTGAAATAAAAGAAGAAAACAATGATGAAAATTCAAATGAAAACTCCATAGAAAACCAAGAACTACCAAAAGAGTGGAAATATGTTAAAAGTCATCCAAAGATCAAATTCTTGGAGAACCATCCAAAGGAGTAACCACTAGAGCATCATTGAAAAATATATGCAACCATTATGCATTTTTATCTCAAGATGAACCCAAGAATATTGAAGAAGCCTTAAAAGACAATTCTTGGATTATGGCTATGCAAGAAGAACTAAATTAGTTTGAAAGGAGTCAATTATGGCAACTAGTACCTAAACCCAAAGAACATTCAATCATAGGAACCAAATGGGTCCTTAGAAATAAGAAAGATGAAAATGGGGTAGTTGTTAGAAATAAAACTAGGCTGATAGCACAAGGTTATAATCAAGAAGAAGGCAATGACTACGATGAAACCTTTGCCCCCGTAGCAAGAATGGAAGCAATTAGAATGCTCCTAGACTATGCAGCTCACAAGGATTTTAAAGTATACCAAATAGATGTAAAAAGTGCATTCTTAAATGGATATATAAATGAAGAAGTTTATGTTAAACAACCTCTAGGTTTTGAAGACACGAAAAATCCCAATCATGTATTTAAATTAACCAAAGCCTTATATGGTTTAAAACAAGCTCCAAGAGCTTGGTATAAAAGATTAAGCAAATTTCTACTTAATAATGATTTTTCAAGAGGAAAAGTTGACAACACCTCATTTATAAAAAATAAAAACAAACACATGCTAATAGTACAAATATATGTAGATGACATCATTTTTGGAGCTACAAATGAAGAATTATGTAAAGAATTTGCAAATTGTATGCAATAAGAATTTGAAATGGGTATGATTGGAGAGTTGAATTATTTCCTAGGGTTACAAATCAAACAAGCCAAAAGAGGAACTTTTATAAATCAAACAAAATACATTAAAGATATGTTGAAAAAGTTTGACATGGAAGGAAGTAAACCCATAGGAACTCCTATGAGCACCTAAAAAAGCCTTGATAAAGATGAAAAGGGAAAATCAGTAGACACAAAACACTATCGAGGAATGATAGGAAGCCTATTGTATTTGACAGCAAGTAGACCCGATATCATGTTCAGTGTATGCATGTGCGCTAGATTTCAATCAGCACCTAAGGAGTCTCATCAAGTCACGGTTAAAAGAATACTAAGGTACTTGGTAGGAACTCTTGATTTAGGATTATGATACCCCAAGGAGACAGATTTTGAAATGATTAGCTATTCGGATGCGGATTACGCTAGATGTAAAATAGATAGAAAAAGTATTAGTGGAACTTGTCACTTTCTAGGATGCTCACTAGTATCTTGGTTTTCAAAGAAGCAAAATTTTGTAGCTATATCCACAGCCAAAGCCGAATACATAGGTGCCGGGAATTATTGTGCAAAAACACTTTATATGAAACAACAACTAAAAGACTTCAATCTTGAATACCAAACAATACTAATTAAGTATGACAACGCAAGTGCAATAAATGTTTCTAAAAATCCTATTTCAGTGAAGAAAGATTTATAACCATAAGGAGAGAACTTGGATTAATACATAGCAGAAAATTGTTTTAGAAAGAAATTATAAAATTTTTTTGAACTTCAGTCGTCTAAACCTAAATCGTCAGATGACTTAACACTGTAGGTTGCAGGTTCAAAAGACTGAACTTGGAACTTCAGATGTTTGGGAGGCTACTGACTTTTAAAATTTCAGATCTGAAAAATCTTTAGTCTTTTGAAGTCGTGGAGTTTAAATATAACAACTCTTTCAAAACCCTAATTTCCGACATCTGAAGTCTGTTTTATCACTCTTCCAAACTCACCTCTCTCTATTTCTCTCCACTCTCAACCAAAAATCCTTCAATCCAAAGCTCCATTCACTCCTCAAAAGTCAATCTCACAAAGTCTAGGGTTTTCCAATCAAGTTCTTTCATTTACTCCAATCATGCCTCACACCAAACAAACGGCAAATCGTGATTCCTCTTCAAGAAGGGATAGAAAAAATATTGAAAAATGACTTGTTGCACCACAAGCCAAACTTCATTATTGTGCCTCTCTTGGCTCCGTTGATCCTATTCTGGGTAAGGTGTTAGATATCTCCTTCTTCACCGTTAAATTTCCTAAAATTCTCCTATTATTTTAAAACATAGGATGGTATGATTTCATTGTTCAGCAACCCAAAGGTATCTTTCCTCATCTTGTCAAAATATTCTATGCAAACTTAATTTATGAAAATGGCATTTTTTTTTTTCATCTGAAGTTAAAGGGAATAAAATTCTTTTAAATTCTAAAATACTATCCCCTGTCTTCAAAATCACTCCAGGAAAATTTGAATGTCCTACTCCCACTCAATCATTGATTTTAGAACAAGGATTTACTCCCGAAACCTTTCTCCCATTAATTATGGACAACGAACCCATATACTTTAGGCATCCTCCTTTATATAAGCAACTCAATTTAAAAGCTCAAATTCTACATAAGATTATTGCCTATAATATTCTCCCCAAAAAAGGTTCGTTTGATCATTTTTCATACATGGAAAGCTTTGTTCTTTAGTGTCTTCTCAAAGGTAAAAAACTAGATTTGACTAGCTTGATTATAAAATGGATGTGGGCCAAACTAGAATCCACCAGAGTTGTTCTCCCCTATGGTGGTGTTTTCACCCTTCTCTTTGCTCATCTTCATATCTCTAGTGTTTCTGAATTCTTTGTTAAACAAACCCGATATGATCTTTTCAATCTTACCACCTTAAAACAAATAGGGCATGACAAAGACAATGAGGTTTGGTATTTTAAGATTGGAAGACCTCAGCGTGCTCCAGCAGCCTCAGCAGTAGCTCCTCCTTCTCCTACACATGATCAGGGATCTTCCCAAGATGCTCCCTCGTGGTTTTTGTCCTTTCAGCAAGACTTCTCCACTTTCTCATCTGAAGTGCAATCCAAGATTCAGAGTATCAAGGATAAAGTTACCTCACTTGATCAACGCATAGCTCGGATTGAGGAACAACAGGAAAAATATTCTAGGTGTTGTGATCCCATGAACATCAGCTTAGCTCCTCGCAGCGAAGCTAATAGCTTTAAAGCAGAAACTGAGGATGAAGAAGAAGGATCTAAGGAAGAAGGAGGACATGAAGAAGAAGAAGAAGAAGAAGGATCTAAGGAAGAAGAAGGATAGAAAGCAGAAGAAGGTCAAGAAGAAAGTCAAGAAGAAGAAGAAGAACAGGAAAATGAAGAAACTAGGGTAGATGAGTAGTTGATGATGTAGTTATAGGTTGGTAGTTGTTTTGTATGACACTATTTGAATGTTTGTTTTTGCCACTTTTTGATTGTAAATTCCCTCTATATGTAACTCCATCCTTGCTGTTATAATATGAATCTTTTTCTTATTCATTGTTTCTTTTTGAATAATGACAAAGGGGGAGAAAATATTGTTAGCAAAAATAATACAAAATGAGAGCCTAAAAACTAAAAGGTAATATGCTAAAGTGAAATATGGCACATAACTTGTAAAGATACAAGAAAAAAATAAATAAGTCATACAAATATGCAAGTAAGAAATCATCCTTTATGAGCTAAAAGATTTATATTGAATAAAGTATGACATACTTGTTAAATATTACTACATATTAGATGATATGCTATTTGTTTACTTAAAATTCTTATGTTAAAAGGATGTTTATTGTAAGGGGGAGTCTTTTTCAAAGGAACTCTTATCTTAGCTTTTTGTTTGTTAAGGGGGAGATTGTTGGCCTAAATGGGCTTTTCAATTTGTTTTGGTGATAACAAACAAAGGATATTCTAACTTGGGAGGGTTGAGTAATGATGTTTCAGTTTGACAATAATACAAGGATCATTATGGACCATCAAGCTACATTCATTAACAAGTGATCCAAGAGAAGTTCAAAGCAGCATTAGATTGATCAAAGCATTAGGAATAAAACCAGCTCAAGCCAAAGTCCAAGGGATTTCAAAGTGACCATGAAATGGAAGATTTCAAGCTTAGTGTATAAGGTTTTAGGATGAACAATGTAAGTACTTTTAAGTTAAATATCTATTGAAATATCATTTGAAGCTCTTTAGGGGAAATATATGGACTTCGAGACTTATTTTAAAACCCTGAAAAATGTTTTATAAAAGAACAAAGAAAGAGAGTAAAACATATTTTTAAAACAGAAATAAAAAACCAGAAAGAATACTGCTCAGAAGACTGAAGTAACTACTTAGAAGACTGAAGTGTCAACTTCAAAAGACTGAAGTTTAAGCTCAGTTGTCTGAAGAATTACTTTAGACATCCGAAGATTAAGTTCAGTCATCTGAAGATTTATTGGTGAAACATAGAAACTAGCATAAGCATATTAGAAGACTGAACCCTGACTTCAGTCGTTTGAACCCAGAACTTCAGAAGTCTGAACCCTAACTTCAGTCGTCTGACCCTGTGTCTAGTTCAATATTTTCAAAGGTTTAAGGAACTTCTGAAGACTGACCTCGAACGTTCAGTCATCTAAACACTATTAACGGTCAAATTTTTTAAATATTTTAAACATTTTAAATTAGTTTCTTGAACTCCAAATTTTCCAAAAATTTGGGAAACACTCCAAGTAATCTTGGGTAGCACGAAACTCATTTATTGGCCTATAAATATACATGGTTTTATAAATTAAAATACACCAAGAATTGAAAAATCTACTCTAAGCTCTTTTGCATTCAAAGTCATTACTTGCTAAACCTCTTACAATTTGAAAGTGCTGACATTCTGAAAGTGTTGATCATCAATCCCTGAGTTCTACATACTGATTTCTCACTTGGAGAAAAGGGGACTTGGTGAATTCTAATCTTGAGATTCAAATTTTATTTCATATTTAATATTTAAATTCTGAAGTATATAGATTTGAATTGTACTAATCGGCTCTGTGTATGAGCACTCTTTGTACACATCTACTTGATGTTTCTCTTGTAGTTATTGGACGATTCTAGGCTTGTTGGATCGTTGACCAAACGAGAGTACATCATTTGGAGAGGCGGGTTCTAGCCTACTTGAAGGAGTGGTTGTGAAGGTGTTGTTCCTCCCCGTAAAGGAACCAAGCTAGTGGAATCCTTTGGTGGTTTGCCAAAGGCAAGGACATAGGCTATGCATAAGTCGAACCTCGTAAATCTTGGTGTTCTTCTCATCCTTACTTTCTTTATTTTCTGCACCATATATCCTTGTGTATGCTAAGTGTAGGTTGCAAGACTTAAAATCCATATTCAAAGAAGACTCTTGATTTAAGAAAGTACATTTTAATTAACCATTTTGGAAATCCACAAGGGAATACTTTGGTTAATTTGCGAAAATCTTGATTAAGAGAAGCGCAATAAAAATTTCATTCAAAGCAGGGTTTGCAAACAACTACAGGGTTGCCACCAAAAGGCATAAAGTTCTTGAATGATTGTTTGATTTTCATGCTTTGGTTGGTTGGATTGTATTTTAAATTTTTTCATTACTTTGTGGTATGATTTGGTTGTGATCATGAGATTAATTTACTTTCTCGTTGTTGCATTAAAACAAGTAAAATGTTAAAAAAGGTTAAATTTTTAAATAATCCAATTCACCCCCCTCTTGGGAAAGCTATTCTAATTTCAACTGGCTTGATAACTGTTATTGTATGCAAATTCTACGAGCGACATATAGTGGGTCCAACAACCCCCAAAATCCAGCACGCACGCCCGCAGCATATCCTTTAATGTCTGAATCACCCTCTCTATCTAGTCATCTGTATGAGGATGAAACATCATGCTGAAAGATAACTGAGACCCCAGAGCCTTCTACATGCTCCTCCAAAATCGTGACATGAATCGTGGGTCTTGATCTGATACAATAGATACTAGCACTTCATATGGTCATACAATCTCCTGAATATATAATTATGCTAGTTTTTCCATGGAGTAGTTAACCTTAATAGGAATGAAGTGAGCGGTCTTCGTTAATCTATCAATGACCACCCAAATAGCATTCTGACCATGCAGTGTCGGCAATAAACTAGTTATGAAATCCATAGATACATGATCCCATTTCCACTCTAGGATGTAAAGAGGTTATAATTGGCCCGCTGACCTCTGGTGCTCAGCCTTTACCTGCTAGCATGTCAAACACTGCTCACAAACTCGGCAATTTCCTTCTTCATGCCACTCCATCAGTAAAACTCTCATAGATCCCTATACATTTTAGTACTACCTGGATGAACCATGTACAAGGACCTGTGAGCCTCCTCTAAAATCATCCTTCTGATATTAGCATCTGTAGGCACACATAATCTAGTACGGAACCACATAATTTCATCATCTAAAATACTGAACTCCTCCCCCTGTCTGTCCTAAACCTTAGTTGTTAGCTTTGCTATTTTTGCGTCATCCCTATGAGCGGTCTTAATCCTTTTCCTATAAAGTAGGCTGCACTACCAGGTTGGCAATAAATGCCCGAGGATCTCTTTTTACCAATTCTACACCGAGTCTCTCCAGATTCATCTGGATCGGATGCTAAACCTCCATAGCTACTAGTGCTGGTCCCACTGATTTCATGCTTAGAGCATCAGCTACCGTGTTTGCCTTTTCTGGGATGTAACTGATAGTGCAATAAAAGTCTTTAATAAGTTCCAACGACCTCCTCTGTCTCATGTTCATCTCCTTTTGAGTGAAAAAGTATTTCAAACTTTTGTGATCGCCGAATATCTCGCATCTCTCACCATACAAGTAATGCCTCCAAATCTTTAATGTGTGTACCACTGCAGTCAATTCCAAATGGTGGGTAGGGTAGTTCTTTTCATACTATTTCAACTATCTGGAGGCATAAGCTACAACCCTACCATGTTGCATCAATACATAGTCGAGCCATTTCAAAGATGCATTATTGTAAATTACATAACCAGCACCCCGTGACAAAATTATCAACACTGGTGCAGTGACAAGCCTATGTTTCAGTTCCTGAAAACTTTGTTCACAACTATTATCCTATTCAAACTTGACATTCTTTCTGGTCAGACGCGTTAGAGGCCCTAACAATGCTGAGAATCCCTCAACAAACGAACGGTAATAACTTGCTAGCCCTAAGAAACTCCTAATTTCCTGTACATTTTTCGGTTTGACCCAATTCATTACTGCATCAATCTTACTGGTATCCATAGAAATTCCATCCCCTAATATCATGTGCCCCAGAAATGCCACTTCCTTCAACCAAAATTCACATTTACTGAACTTGACATATAATCTCTTTTCCCTAAGCGTCTGAAGTACCAGTCATAAGTGTGCCTAATGATCCTAAAAAATCCTCGAATAAACCAGCATATCATCAATGAAAACCACAACAAACTGGTCTAAATACTGATGAAAGATTCTATTCATCAAATCCATGAATACAACAAGAGCATTCATTAGACCAAAAGGCATAATGAGGAATTCATAATGCCCATATCTAGTCTTGAAGGTTGTCTTCGAGACGTTTTCTACTTTTACTTTCACCTGATGGTAGCCTGATGTGAGGTCAATCTTGGAATAGTCCCACATACCCTGAAGCTGGTCAAATAGATCGTTTATATGGGGTAGAAAATACATGTTCTTGATTGTCACCTTATTAATTTCCCTATAATCTATACACATCCTTATAGACCTGTCCTTCTTCTTTACAAATAACATTGAAGCTCCCCATGGTGATACACTAGGCTGAATATATCCTTAATTTAGTAAATCTTGCAGCTAGGCCTTTAATTCCCCCAATTTTTTTGGAGCCAGCCGGTAAGGAGCTTCAGAGATTGATATCGTCTTAGGAAATAAATTGATAGGGAAATCTACCTCATGGTTAGGAGGCAATCCTAGCAATTCTTCTGGGAAAACATTTGGAAACTCCTTAACCACTGATGTATTGTCAAGCTTCAATTCATTTCCCGACACCTATTTGACAAAAGCCATAAACCCCTGACAACCATCTAGGAGTAGCCTTCTCACTTGCATAGCTGACACTAATTGAGGTGGGGAACACACCCACGACCCCACAAACCTGAATTCTTGGTTGTCTGGTGGTCTAAAAATTACTTCTTTCAAATGACAGTCAATATTAGAATAGTTAGTTGCTAGCCAATCCATACCCAGTATTACATCAAACCCATGCATGTCAAATACAATTAGATCAGCAAGTAGCACTCTCCCCTGAATTTCTATAGGATAACCTTTGAGCACCCTACAACACTTAACCCTGAACTAGCCGATGAAGCTACTGAAATTTCTACATCTAATAACTGAGTCTCGCCTCTAGAATATTTAATGAAATTTGTAAACATAAAAGAATGAGTAACACCCGAATCAAATAAAAATATAGCATGGCATGACAAAACAGTAAGGGTACCTGTCACGACGTCTGCGGAAGTCTCAGCATCTCCTAGCATCAGAACATAAAGCCTTGTTAGGGCTACATTCCTTTGCTAACCTCCCCGAGGCGCCTGGTAATCTCCCCTAAACTTCTTGGGAGCAGGAGCAGTACCCATAGGTGTAGAACAATCCCGTTCTAGATGCCCTGATCCTCCACATCGACAACATACACCTCTCCCTACTCAGCACTCCCCCAGATGCCGCTTTCCACATATATGATATATATGATAGGTCTGAGCACCTTGAACCTCATGGCCCCCAGTCCCCGATCTTTGACCTCTGCCGTAGTTTCCTCTCCTCCATTAAGCCTGACCATAGCCCTGTTGAAATCCTGAAGGTGTGGACCTCTTCTTCTGTCCCTGTTCCTCTGCACCCAATCGCTCACCGGCCTCAGCCAAAGCTGCTCTATCAACCAACTCACTATAACTTGCATGTAGATCTCACGCCTCAAACCCCTTTCAAACTATCTTGCTTTATTTACTTCATTGGGTATAATAAACGGGGCGAAGCGGGACAACTTGATAAACCTCGCCGTATACTGCTGGACTAACTATTGTCCCTGCTTCAAATTTAGGAACTCTTCCACTTTAGCTTCCCTGACAATGACTAGGAAGTATCTGTCAAAGAATAATTCTTTAAATCGATCTCATGTCATAACTATCGGCGTCGTCCTCTACTGCTCCAAAAGTTTCACCTCAGTCCACCACTTCTCGGCCTCCCCTATCAGTTTATAGGTGATGAAGAGGACCCTCTGCTCCTCCGTGCACTGCAGTACTGCCAAAACTTTCTCAATCTCCTATATCCAATTTTCTGCACCTGCAAGCTCAACTCCTCCTGAAAATGCCGGAGAATTCATCTTAGTAAAATTCTTTATCGTGCACCCATGGCCTGCAGATGGGTCTCCCTACTCTTTGAAGCTCCTAGCGATCTCAGCCATAACCTGCTGAGCCACACTGCATAATACCACATCTGAATCAGCCCCGCCTACACTCGAGGGCCCTGCACCCTCACTACCGCTTGCATAGGCACTACCTTCTCCAGGGTCCATCCTGAAAAGACAATAAACATGGCTCAGGGAGCCTATTCTTATAATTTACACATCTAACTAAAATCTCATATCATCCCCCTATCTTGACATCCCTATCCTAATTCAAGATTCAATTCTACACTTTAGAAACACAACTCGGCAATACTTTACTATGACTTTTCTAAAATCGCCACCCTAAGAAAGACACAGAAATCACCACGAAAGTCCTACCTCTAAACTGCAAAACAAAATCTCAAATCCTTTTCCTATACTCTAGTATTGTTTTCCCTGCACTCTAGAGTCTACAGAACCTAGTAACCTAGGCTCAGATACCAAAAATATAATGACCTACCTATTTAATAATAACATTTAATATAATAATCATGTTCAAGTAATAAAACATAATCAACATGGACCCATGGTATTAGGGATATACTGAAAATGCAACTCTGATACCTAAGAAGTAAGAAACGTAATTTACAAACATACCATACAACCAATAACAAAACCAGAGTCCCGCTAAAACTGTTATATATATATATCATCCATAAAAGTCCAAAAGTAGCCTAGGGTCACTTCCCAAAAATAAATCCAACCCTCGCTCTACAATTCACCCTTCTGATAGGGTAGCTCAATCAGACTCTACTGTCATGGAGCTTTATCTGCTCCTCTACATGGATTTCTTGAAATATTTATATAGCTAGGGTGAGACACCTCTCAGTAAGGGAAATAAAATAACATCAGTGTGTGGCAGCATGAGTTTTTTCGTCTTATACATAATATCAATATATACATCATATCTGGTAAAAACTGTTGATATCATATCTGAATAAAACATGATTCCTAATAACATAACATAACGTACTAAATTACTAACATGAAAATCATCTTATATAATTGTACAATACTAAAATAACACCCAGGATAGATTGTTAGCTGATGTCTTACCCTAACATGATTAGGTTGTGGAACCCGAAGGTGGGACCTAGCAATGGCTGGCCGACAATGGTTGATCAAACATAAGTCAGTAAGTAAAATGGGTCTGTCCCACCTTGTAATGACCCAAAGAATAATGGTATTTAAATAACAAAGAGGGAGAGAAATGGAAACAGTAACAGAAGGAGGCAGTTGACTTCGTTAATGAACGCAAAGCAATTGTCGACGACGTTGCACTTTGGGATGTAATAACCAGGAGAAATTATCAGGTCCTCATCAATGAACACAGGAGATTCGTCAATGAGGGTACAAGAGAGCCTCGTCGACGAAGACAAGTTTCGTCGACAAGAAGATACCGAGAGAGGATTTTTGGGAAGTCTTGAATTTGTTGACGAAGGAGTAGATTTGTCCACGAACTTTATACAGGGCTCATCAACGAGGTAACGTGGCTCGTCAATGAATCCCACAGTATAAATAGCCTAAACCCAAGTTAAATGCATAATTTTCAGCAAAATTCTCTCATTTTCTCTCTCCTATGGCCCCTCCCTTCTCTCTCTCTTCAATTTTGACCCGTTAGTCACCGGATCGACGATCTAAGGCCAGCACGACGCTCCTAGGGAAGTTCTCTCCAAGTCTTCTAGAGCGGATTGTCGGTGGGACGAAGTTAGATTTCATCCCAAATTCAGGGTAAGGTCTTTTAAGAAAAATTTGACTTTTCTAGCAATTGTAGGAAATGCTGTAGGCGTAGAAATAGTAATATTTTGTTATAGGATGTATGGTTTTCAGGGTGTTGAGTGGAGAACCCTGCAGGTGTAGGACCCACTATAGTAGGGGGATTTTAGCAGAAATCAGATAAGGGAAATATGCTATGCTAGACAATACTAGTATGATTTTAGTATAAAATATATGTTTTTATCAGATTATTATTTCACAACAGGAATTTATATAGTTTATCAAATACATTTAAAATGTTTTAAATTTCTGTGGCATGAGAATATGGATATAGTACAGAAACATGTTTTTACAGTATTTTTAGGATTATGTTTTACAGATTATACGTACAAGGAATATGTTTTATAGTATTTTCAGAATACCATGATTATACAGTTTTCAGTACCATGATATACAATTTTACAGTTTATTTTAGAAATACAGTTGATATAGATACATTTTATCATAGCGTCATGGTTAAATACAGATATTACAGAATCATGGTAAAACATTTAGATTGTATATAGTACAATATTATTTAGTGTCAGACCCTGATGGATCAGACAACAGAGCACTGTACCGTTGCTAGATACAGATATTCAGTATATAGTGCAACCACCTATTCAAATAATACGTGGTATGTAGGTCGATCAAATGCCCAAAAGCGGATAGGCTCCCCATCAGATATGGGTTTAGGAGGGCTGATTAGACTGATGGAGTATATTGGTTTATTCCTGGTTGGCCATCCAGGGTAGATCTCGCCTTCGGGCCGCACAACCCTGTCATGAGGGGTTAAATCATGACATATAGCCATCTAGGGAAGTTTTCAGCTATTATATGTATATACAGTTTTACAGTAACAAAGGGCGTACTTATGTATAGTAGAAGTATTATGTATAGAAACCTAAAATACAGTTATGTTAAGCAGCATGGGATGGTGGTTGTTATATTCTTTGCACTATATTTTCAGATTCAGTTATATGTGCTTATGTAAAAATAGATCTTCTTAGTATTGTAACTCATTTGTCACACACTAGCAATAGCATATTTTCTCTTACGGAGCGTTGGCTCATCCCATTACTTTAACATTTTTCAGGTGATCTAGGTAGGTGAACAAATCAGGCTTGCAGATAGAGGGGCTTCGGTAGTGCCCTGTTAGTAAAGTGAGTATTTTTTAGAGTATTTATGTATAGTCCTAGCCCAGTTGAGGGTATTTTGGGAAGCCGTCTTATATGTATATTTTGAGGATCCTTTTAGCACTCTGGTATTGTATATTTTCTTGGTTGTGTTTATATGAATTCCACTTCTTACTGCTTAGGTTGATGGATTGGTTTGATCTAGTGGGTATCAGAGCATTATAAATTTTGCAGTACATAAAAATAAAATAAAAACCCCAATTAAATAGCAGGTAGTCACATGCCTAGTCTCGGACTACTAGGGGAACAACTTCACTCTACACTAAAGCCACATCGACTACCACCTCCCACACTACTGGTCGTGTGGTAGCACTATCATAATTCTGAACATATAGCTACAATACTGTGCTCCTGAAAACTAAACTAGACACTTCGGGTTTTGATATCATATAATAAGTTTCATATACTAAACATAGCTATTTCATATTCCATAGCAATAACTGGCATATTAATGTTTTCATAAATCCTATCATATCATACATGATTATGGCATCTGCGCCAACATGAATCATGGCATTTGGGCCAGCATAACATATCATGTAAATCACGGCATCTGTGCCGACATATCATAACATACTAAATCGTGAAATCTCTGTACTGTTTAACATAATATTTTAAAACATAGTTCCTGCACTATTTTATGATTTTTTCCTGAAAACTGGAAATTCATGATTATTCCGGGAAAACATAATATTCGATTAACATTGTTTCCATGGTAAATGTTACTCAAGCCACACAAAAAGGGTAATATTCAAAACATAAAATATGTTCTAAAATCATATTTATGGTAAAATATATTAAAATCATATCCCTAATCAACAACAGTATTCCGAAACATAATTTTACAATATACATATTTACCTTAAATTAAATGTTGTAAAATAATAAATATATTTTCATAAGAAGGCTCATTTAGCCTTACCTAGTTTACTGAGAAACCCCCAAAACACCCAATTCTACACCTGCAATGTTCCTAGTACAACACCCTAAAATTAACATTTTCCCTAACAAAACTTCAATACTATCTTTCCTAACATATTCTCCTCAGTTCAGAAACACAAAAAATCCAATAAAACTAAGATTAGCTAACTTACCGAAATTTTGGGATGGCACCCAAGTTAGCCCAACCAACAATCCACTCCTATAGAAATGAAGAGAAACTTCCTAGGAGTAGCGTAGCGGCTTCAGAGTTGTCGATCCAATGAAGAACTAGGCCAAAAAGCCAGAGAGAAGGTGAGGAGGGTGTATTTCCTAGAGAGAGAAACCCTTCATGCAAAAATTTCTCGCTGCAAATCCGAGTTTAGCATATTTATAAAGCGCAGAATTGTTGATGAGCCATGTTATCTCATCGACAAGTGCAAGAAGGAGGTTTGTCAGTGAGCACTTACTCCTCATCAACAAATTTCAAGCCCTGACACACCTCTCTCGGTAATCCCTAGTCCACAAGACACATGTCCCCGTTGACGTGCCTCGTAAGGCTCCTCGTTGACAAACGATATGGCCTCGTCAACGAGGCTTGCTGAACACCCTTAGAAAAAATTATTTTCTCCCCTCTCTTTTAATACTTAATTCGGTAAAATTCTCTAGGTCCCTACAAACATAATTCTTGGGAGGGTGGGGATCATAACATCTATGTCCTTTTTGAGTCAATACAGTGATGGGCAAAGGCAAGTGCATGGATTTCTTTCTCTAAGTTAGTAATTGATGGATTTGAAAGAGTAGAAGATTTCTCTAGAGAGACTAGGTTACAAACAAGAGGATCAACACATAAGGGGGAGGGGGAGCATGATGATGGGCTCAAGTTAAATTCATCTAAGGAGGACTTGATGCTGGAGAAATAAGATGTCCCTTTAAAAAAAGGTGACATTGATACTAACATATTTTCTAGGAGTGTGGGGATGTTAAAATCTATGACCTTTTTGATTTCTTGAGTACCCAACAAAGATACATTTAGCGGCATGAGGAGAAAATTTTTCTTTATTTGTATGTGGAACATGAATAAAACATGTGCACCCAAAGGCATGAGGCACAATAGAGAACGTGGTTGGTTTTTTTGGGTACACAATGGGGAAGGGAATTTTCTACATAAAAGATTGGAGGGCATCTTGTTGTAAGAAGAGCATTCTTCCTAAAGGTTTTAGAAATGCATATGAAGGAGTAGACCCTTTGCTATGTCAAGTAAGTGGCTATTTTTTTATTAAGTTGCTCCAGTACATGATAATAATTTTGTAGTAACCTGAATAACTATGGGAATTAAATAAAAAAGAAAAGAGATGGAAAAAGAATTTTAAAGGGGGGAAACAACAGGGCCTCATCAACGTGGACACGTGTTTCGTCGACGAGAATTTACCGAGGGGCTGTTTTCGGGGCCTGAAACTCATCGACAAGGGTTAGGTGCTTGTTGATGAACTTCCTTCTTGAACTTGTCGATGAGGTGAAATGACTCGTCAACAAGACCACATGGCAAAAGGTCTATAAATAGTAGAAAATCAGGATTCAGCAAGAGAAAATTACTTTTCCTCATTTCTCTCCGTCTCCTGCTCAGTTCCTCTCACTTATTTCTACATTTCACTCTCATTCTCTCCCCGTTTTGATGATCCAAAGTTGCCATGTTGATCCTGGGGAGATTCTTTACAAGTCTATAGGAGTAAATTGTTGGTTTGGCTAACTTGGGCACCATCCAAAAATTTAGGTAAGTTGAATATTTGGATATTTTCAGTTGTATCAGGCTTATTTGAGTTTAGATTTTAAATTATATGGGAATATACTGGAGTTTTGTGGAATAAAATTAGGATGTTATAATTTCATCACTAGGGTGTTTTTGGGACCCTGCAGGCATGGGTTGAGGACCCAGTGAATATTTTCAGGACCCCACGTAAATTATAATTCAGAAAATTTACAAGTATGTTGGTTCGGGGAAATATAGTTGATTTATTGGAAATATGTATATATGTATTATTTTAGGATTTTGAGTATAGTACGCCGTGAGCATAAGGATAAAGTTAGAGGCGAGCCTCCCAGTCAGTTAGGTAAGGGAAATATGCTATGTTAAGAAATTCAAAAATATTATTAATAAATTATAGTATTTTTTTTATTAATATATAGGGCATAAACTATACCGTTTTATGGATTACAGAACATAAGTTTTATTAATTGTGTGGTCTGAGTAGATATTTGTTAAGTACAAAATTTATATAGTTTTTCAGTATATCATGATTTACAGTGTATACATAAATAGATATTTTAAAAATAATATACAGACAAGTATTTTACAGTATTTACAAAATGTATTACAGAATGTCATGCTTTCCAAAACCATAACACTTAAACATTACATATTATTCAATCAGATATAACAGTTAGATATTACAGTCAGATATTATAGTATTTTCAGATCAAATTTATAGTGTTATGGTTATTTTGGAATCATGATGAAAATAGTAGGATATCTATAGAAATAGTATATACAGTATCAAACCATGATGAATCAAGTTATGTTCAGTTAGCAGAGCACGGTACTGTTGCTATTTTCATATCAGAGTGCAATCACAAATCTCAGATAGTATGTGGATTTCGTCAACTGTGCCTATGGAGAGATTGCAGTCTCCCTAGTATTCTGAGTTGAGGAGGCCAGTGTAACGATCTGCTTAATTTCCATTTTTTTTTATTATGACATTTAACATACTCTGATACCATATGGGGTTAGACCCGATCATCAACCTAAGCAGCGAGAAGCAGAAATCACATGAAAATAACCATATGAAAATATATCAATACAATACCATACAATACCAGAGTAATACATGTTTCCCAAAATACCCTCAACTATGCTGGGATATACAAAAATTCTCCACAAACATACCCACTATTTACTGACAGGGTCGTACAGAAGCCCCTCTATCTACGAGCTTGGTCTGCTTGCCTACCTGGATCACCTGAAAAATTATTCAACACTGAGATGAGCCAACGCTCAATAAAATGAAATATGTTATTACTAGTGTGTGGCAAATGAACTACAATATTATGAAATTTTTTTTTCATATAATCATGTATAACTTAATATGAAAATATAGTACAAGTGATAAAATCCACCACCATTTCCATGTTGCTTAACATAACAATATTGTAGGTTACTATTCAAAATACTTATAATGTACATAAGTATATTCCCGATTTCTGTAAATTTGTATATACGTAATAGTAACTGAAAACTTTCCCTGTGGATAACTGTGTGTCATGATTTAACCCCTCGTGACAGGGTTGTGCAGCCTGTAGGCGGGATCTACGCTGGCTGGCCAACTAGGGTAAACCACTATACTCCATCAGTTTGATCTGCCCACCTCAACACATATCTGATAGGGAGTCTGTCCACGTCAAGGGCTTAGGTGATCGACCTACTACCACGTATTATCTAAATAGGTGGTTACACTCATAACATAAATATCTGTAGCAACGGTACCGTGCTCTGTTGTATGGTCCAACAAAGTATGATACTATATAATATATCTCTATATACAGCTATCTGATTTACCATGATTCTGAAATAATCGTAATAACCATGATACTGAATAAACTGTAACTGTAATCCATATATCATAGTACTGAAAACTGTATAATCATAACACTAAGAACTGCATAATCATGGTACTGGAATTCGTATAATCATGGTACTGAAATTCGTATAATCATGGTACTAAAATTCATATAATCATGGTACTGAAATTCATATAATCATGGTACTAAAATTCGTATAATCATGGTACTAAAATTCATAAAATCATGGTACTAAAATTTGTAAAACATATCTTTGTACTGTATTCATATTCTCAAGCCACAATACTTTAATACATAATATTCATAATTTAATAAATTGTATAATATTTTAAAATTCCTAGCATAACATATTTCCCATACCTGACTACTAAAAAACCCCTATGGTATACTAGCCTAACACCTGCAGGACCTCCTACACAACACCCTGAAAACAACATTTTTTAGAATAGAATATCAGTATTTCTTCGCCTACATCATTTCCTATAACAGTCATAAGGCCAAAAATGGACTAAAAGGCCTTACCCTGAATTTGGGATGAAATCCAACTTCGTTTCACCAACGATCTGCTCCAGCAGACTTGCAGAGAACTTCGCCAGAAGCATCATGGTGGCTTCAGATCATCGATCAGGCGACTGGTGGGGCTGAAATCGAAGAGAGAAGGGAGAGGGACCGTAGGAGAGAGAAAGGAGAGAGAGCACTAAAAATGTGATAAAAATCCAAGTTTTCACTACTTATAGGGCCAGATTCATTGACGAGACACGTCACCTCATCGACGAGTCCTTTAGTAAATTCGTCGATGAACCTTACCCTTCGTCAACGAAATTTAGAGTAGTCCAAATCCGTTGCTCGGTATTTTCTCGTCGACGAGACGGGACCTCGTCAACGAGATCTTTAAAACCTTCGTTGATGAATCCCTGTATTTGTCAATGAAGCCTACTACCTCCTTTTATTTCTGTTTCCATTTCTCTCCCTTATTATTATTTAAATACTGTTATTCTTCAGGTCACTACAGCCGGTTTGACGAGGTAGTTACAAGTTCCGAGCCTAACAGAAGTTCTAGTTTGGTTGGACTGAGGATTGGTAGAGTACAGTTGACTTACCTGGTAGGCCAACCAGGATTAAGTCCCGCCTACGGACCGCACAACCCTGTTATAAGGGGTTAAATCATGATGTACAGTTTGCTAGGGTAAACATCTTAGTTATGTATATGTATACAAATTTACAGAATATCAGTAGATATAGTATAATACTAGAAGTAAGAAAAAGTAGAAAAACTCAGATATTATAGTTATACTTTAAACTATGATCAATACAAGCTATACTGTATATTGATTTACCAGCTTTTACAGTTTCAGATATTGTCATTAGAATATTTACAGAACTCAGTCGCCACACACTAGTAATAGCAAATTTCCTCTTACTGAGCGTTGTCTCATCCCAGTGGTTTAACATTTTTGAAGTGATCCAGCTAGGTGAGCAAATCAGGTTTGCAGATAGAAAGGTCTTTTGTATTGTTCTATTTAAAGGGTAAGTGTATTCAGGGGATTGTATTTTTGAGTAAATGAAACTGGGATGACGTCTAAATATGTATATATGGTTTGGAAACACTGAATTCTAGTATTGTAATTATGAGTGTATGACTTTATGTTTTCCGCTGCATAGATGTGTCAATTTATGTACATGGATACCTCAGGGCCATTTGGGCCTCGAGATGTTATAGTAGGTATTACAAGGGTATCATAGTAAATTATATATAATGGTGTAATTTTTGGGTCGTTACAAATCCTTTTGGCCAAAAAAAAAAAAAAAAGAAACTAAAGCTTTTTGAATAAGATTAAAGTGCATTACCAAATAAAAAAAAAGATGAATACAATTGCAAAACTGAGTTTTTATTTCTTAGTAGAATTGAATAAATAAATTAAAAAAAATTTAGACACGTTTTTAACAAGTAGATCCATCCACAAAGGATGCAAAATATTGATGATGTGGACTCTAGTGTTGCACCAAATATTTGAATGAATAAATGAACAATGATTTACTACAAGACTTTGCTCGTCTATAGATGGAAAAATGTCCTAATATGTTTTACCCAACACGTAGAACACTCAACATGAGAAACTAGCTTGAACAAGAGGGAAACTTTTTGTAGTTTTTGAAAGAATGGTCCGAAAGACTATGATTCTTATCTAGAGAAACACCATAAGTAGACGTTAAGGAAACCATATGATTAGAACTGGACCCACCATGACAACCATCGAAATACTTTAAGCCAAACTTCCTAGCCCTCCAGCAACCATAAGAAGGAGAGAAGGTCATGAAACAGATAAGTGATTTAGTTCATTAGCTAACTGATAATAGGTTCAAAGGAAATTTAGGTGCAAATAATACATGGGAAACCGGAGTACAAAGAATGGAAAGAATATTGCAGCAACCAGAAGTTGGGGGTGAATTGGGTTTTAAAAATATTTCGGCTAATTTAAACATTTATGCCAATTCACTACATATCATATCTCATTTTAATTATGGTCGTGTATGTAAAACTAAATAAGCATTATGTGCAGACATACACTTGTATCTCATTTAAAATAAATGTGTGCAAGCAATTAGTTATAACCATAAATGAACAAGCATACATATGCTGAATTTAAAGCACAGAAATTAAATGAGATAAGGAGAGAGAGACACACACGATATTTGTTATCGAGGTTCAGAAAATTCGCATGCGTCCCTGCCTTGAGCATACCCCCTAAGGACTCCACTATGTACTCACTTTAATTAGGCGAAGCGACGCCACTAACAATCCTCTCCTTATTGGGCGAGGAATACCTCAGGTCACATTATAGGGCTGACCCCAACTTAATTATCAGGCTAACCCGAACTGGTCTCCCTTACAAAGCGGAGACTCCCTAGTTCAATTACGGGCTAAACCCAACCGATCTCTCATATGGGGCAGAGACTCCCCAGTTTAATTACATATTTTTGTACCCAACCCAATCATTCAATAAAAATATTTTTGTATAAATTACATGCTTCTAAATACAAGTAGAGATGTACAACTTAAAGCCCTACAATGCACTCTCTAATGATATGAAATTTGCTCAGTAGAGTAAGGGTTTTTTTTCAAAATGATTTTGCAATCTTTGAAAATGATTTATATGATAAGCACATCAAAGATTTCTATGATCTTTGATTTCAAAAATGGAATATGCAATGAGTGTTTTCAAAGATCTTTAAACCCTCAGGATATTTTCCCAAGTAAAAATGTTAAAAATAAGTTCATGGGAAACTAGGGTTTTTAGCTCAAAATATTTTTGCAATGAAAACACATTATTAGCTATAGGAATCTTACAATGGATATGCAAAGATCCTAAGCTATGTAAAGATTTCTCCCAAAAATATTTATCAAGAAAGAAATATGTGGGAGAAATTATAATCTTACTCTCAAGATTGGTTTTGAAATGAATGAATGAAATGAGAGTAAGTGCTTTTGAAAAACAAAATGCCCAAACAAAAATGAAAGCTCTCTTTCAAAATATTTTCCAAAGAGTAATAAAGAGAGTTGGGAGAGTATACAAATTTACCCATAAAGATTTTTGCAATGAAAAAGTAGTTGGGGGAACTTTGATTCAGTAAAAAATTTGAGAGAAAAAATTGCTAATCAAAGTTGCTAATCTAAGCTTATGAAAGGGTATATATAGATTTTCAAAAAATTATGACTATTAGGGACACACTAGTTATTTTTCAAATTATTTAATTAAAAATTAAACGTGATTACGCACTGGAAAATAATTTTTCCCAAGAGGATGGGTCAACCGGTCCAACTGTCGGTCAGCTGTCCTCTCATAGCCTATTTTGAATTTCAATAGGGTTTTGTTGGCCGTGGAAGATGTCGGTCGGCCAAGGGAAGGGCGATTCCGAACCTTCCTAGGTTCAGTCGACTAGGACTAAAGCTGGTTTGCTAGTTCTTCATGGTCAGTCAGCCGAGGTGAATTTAAACTGAAGGATCGGTCGGCCGGGGACAACAAAAAAGTCAAACTTCATTGGTCAGTTGACCGTGGAAGCCATGTTCAAATTAATGTCGGTCGGCCGAGTTTTTAGTCAACTGTTTGACTTCTGGCCTACAGTGCGATTGGTCGATCGTGGTGATTTAAACGTCAATGGGTCGGTCGACCGGGGCTATTTAATTAAACC
Organism: Malania oleifera; assembly: GCF_029873635.1. Lineage (NCBI taxonomy): Eukaryota > Viridiplantae > Streptophyta > Magnoliopsida > Santalales > Ximeniaceae > Malania > Malania oleifera. The sequence continues at coordinate 85,520,872 of NC_080427.1, read as the reverse complement.
AAAAATCCAACGTCGATAAACCTTCAATTTTGGCCCTGTTATTGCCCTAATTTTGGCCCTAAAGGATTTCCAAACCTTTTGCATGATTTTAGTCTTTTAGAAAAAGGTTTGTGTAAGGTCTCCTAAGGTCAAACTATGGTCATCTAAGCATTCAACCCATATCATGCAGATGCATGCATTATTATAGACCAAATAATAAAAATTAAATGCAATTACAATTAAAATAATTTTGTCTTCATTTATTTGCTCTTCCGACTTCATGGAATGCGCCAGGAGTATAGTCTTTAAGTCCTTTAGGCTTTCATTTCCAGTCCTCTTATGTGTGTGGTTGTGTTGAATAATAGCATGTTCAATCACTAAATAAACACATAAGAACCTTGTGTTTTGTTAGCATCAAAATAGGAATCAGACTCAAAAAGTCAATATGGTGCAAATCTTAGAGTGTGACAGGATTCAAACTGGAACAAATAGGACTACATGTCATGTGGGAGGAGGCACCATAATCAATAACCTAAGGAGAAGAGGGTGAAAAGCAAAAATCTTGGCTATATATGAATGGGTCATAGTAACAATAGATGTAGAAAACTGAGTTTGGAGTTGTTGAACCATGCACAAAAGATTGCTATACTCTTCTTGAAAATGGGTAGATGTACTCAAGTCCTAGCAGAGTAGCTAGGTGCAATTGAAGTGTCAATAATAGAATCACCTTTGGCAAGAGACTTCTTGACTCAAGTTGATTTCCTAAGGAGATCCCAAGTGATCAATAGGATGATTGTTGTTGCCGCAATGTGTGAGGATTTGCCATAGCCAATTATTTGTCCTAATACACTACCACTGCCATGGCCACAACCCATACGTCCTCCACATCCTCCAAAACATCCCTTATAATGGTTAGACGCAGTAACTATGGTTGAATTATCGTGGAAAGAACATGGTGTGAAAATAAAATATGAGAATACATAAAATGGTACTAGTGACGATGATTCCTCCTAGAAATAGAAAATAATGTAAGTTCTCTAAAATTCATAAAGTCGGGCTTTTTTCCTGAACTTGCATCCTATATTCTCCCCTGATTTGGAAAAATTTTGACATTGAATCACAACAATGTTTTTTTTTTTTTTTTCCAAATTATTATTATTCATTTTTACAGACGATCCTTTTTTCTTTTTTTGATATTTCTTTTTACCTTTTTTGTTCCATTCTCTTCCCCCCCCCCCCCCCCCCTCCTTCTTTTGGAATAACAAAATTTGAGGAAATAGAAAACTGGGGAAAAATTCAAAGCATTTCAATTCGAGATCCATTTGCACATTGGAATATAAATTGGATCCATCAGGTATGGGTAATTCACAGATTGGAGTCAAGTTTTAGTTTAATCATTCAGCTACTTGCAAAGTCAAACAAAAAGGTGGGTTTGGGAGAATATGGGCTTAATATCTAAGATGGACTTGAAGGTGGCATGAGGACTTTTTAATGACAGCAAATCAAATAGCAGCAAGGCTGGGTGAAGACAAGATGAGTCCTCTGCGACAGTGATGAGTCAACAGTGACGGTGTACATCAAAGATAGTTATTTGAGTGGTCTAATGAAATGATGATTGAATGAGTGACATCAAAGTAGAGGGGTTATTGCTTGACAAAGATGAGTCAAAGTAGGAAGGATTAGGCATATGGGATGTGCCGACGATGGTAACTGATAGGAGTAACTGTGGTGACTGGTTGAAGGATGGAACAAAACAGTGGCTATACAAGATGAAGTCAACTTGGCAACGAATCAAGATGGAAATGATTTATTGGGTGGCTATGAAGATTAAATGGTGGTGAGGAAAAATCTGCACCAAGTGAGGATCCACAGTGATGGATATGGTGAAGTAAAATTGACGGTGATGGGGAGAACTGTAACATGAATTGGTGGGGATGAATGAGCAGTGGAGTGAATTTCTGCTCAAATTGTACAACAGATTTTTGTTAATTTTTATTTTTTAGTGGCATTGGAAGAAGGTGGTGGATGGAAAACTCCTTGATTTCTGTTACAATGGAAAGACTCGTTAATGTGGCTTACTCTTACGAATGATCAATAAAGTGAGGGGATGGTGCTGGTGATCTTGGTGTGGGCCTTCCTAGATTTCTTTAATGCCAATTAGAGAGATTTAATTTTCAATAGAAAAATGTTAAATGTAACTTGTATATTAAATTGTAATTACATCAGTTTATATAGTATATTGTTTAACCATGCTCTCACTAACTAGGTACAAAATGGTAGTTTAATCCGCCTAAATACATACACGTGTAATAACACTAAGAAAAAAAAAAGTATACACGTATTACTCCCCCTCAAGATGGACTATATATGTTCACTAGTCCCGTCTTGCCAATAAAATGGGTAAACTGGTACAACCCGAGAGCTTTGGTCAGCGTATCCGCTATCTGATCACTTGATCTTACATGAAATAGCTTGATGACCCCATCTTGCAATTTTTCCATTACAATGAGGCAGTCCAATTCAATATGTTTAGTCCTTTCATGATAAATTGGATTGGAAGAAATATGAATCACAGCTTGACTGTCATAATACATAAAAGCTGGTTGATGAGACTTAATACCAAATCTGATAACAAGTTCTTCAACCATATTACTTCACATACAACAACTGCCATAGCCCTATACTCTGATTCAGCTGATCATCTAGAAATAGCATGTTGCTTCTTTGACTTCCAACTAATTAAGTTGTATCCCAGAAATACTGCAAAACCAATAACAGACTTCCTGGTATCTGGGCAACCTGCCCAGTTTGAATCTGTATAAACTTTTAGTTGAAAATCATCTGAGACATCAAAGAAAAATAAACCCCAAGCCACTTTACTTTTGATATACTGCACTACTCTATGAGCTGCAGCCATATGGGGTTTTTGAGGTCTATTCATGAATTGACTTAACCTTTGGATAAAAAAAAAAAAAAAAGTAATATTTAGCCTTGTTATAGTCAATATATCAACCTCCTAACCAATCTTCTGTATTGAGAGGGATCTTCTAATTCATCACCATCACTAGAATTTAGAACTAGATTCTGATCCATTGGAGAGTTAGTTGGTTTATAGCCAAGTAAACCACAATCCCCAATAATCTCTAATGAATACTTCCTTTGGCACAAGTGAATTCCTTTAGAAGACCTAGTAGTTTCTAGACCCAAGAAATATTTCAAAGGGCCTAAAAATTTTAACTTGAAATGATTATTCAAATATGTCCTCAAGGAATCCATAGCATTGACATCATTTCTAGCTATTAACATATCATCAACATAGACTAAAAGCATGATGATAGATTCTCCTTTAATCTTAGAAAAAAGAGAATAATCTGATTTTGATTGAATAAAACCAGCAGCTGTCAAAGTGGTAGAAATTTTTGCAACCCATTTTCTTGAAGCTTATTTTAAGCTATGTAATGACTTTTTAAGCTTACAAACCATATTAGTCTCACCATTGTTGTCAAAACCAGGAGGCAGGACCATATAAACTTCTTCATGAAGTTCATCATTTAGGAAAGCATTATTCAATCACATCCATTTAAATAATGTTCCAATTCTTGACAGCAGCAGTTAAAAGAAAAAGTCTAACTGTTGTGAGTTTAGCGATTGGACTAAAGGTCTCATGTTAATCAAAACCCTCTAATTAAGTTTACCCCTTTAGCTACCAGTGAGAAGATAAATCATATACCTCTTCACCAATTTGCATTATTAATCCATGATTTACCTCTTCCTGATCATTTGAGGTTGGAGCAACCAGAGTGACGATCTTTTCTTTCTTAGGTACTCCATATTTCTTGTCCAGCTCTTCCCAAATATTCTTTGCACTTGTACATGCCATAATCTCAATAAGAATATTATAATCTAAAGCGCAATACAGTAAATCCATGGCATGTGAATTTGCACGCATTAAACTATTATCATTTTATACTGGCATACAAATTCCTTTTTCAATCACCTTCCAGGCTCTCCAGTCCATAGATTTTATAAAAATGCTCATTCAAATTTTCCAGTGAGTGTAGTTAAAACCACAAAACAATGGAGGACTAGAAGGTGATTGTCCCTCTCCGAATGGGGATACACCAATGTGAGCCATCTCGATCTTCAGCAAAAACGTTTAAGTCAATGCCACGAGACTCTGATACCAATTGTTGGAATTGGTGTATTCCCAAAAGGGGGCTAAATTAGGTACTTAAATTTTATTCCTAGGTATGTCCAAATCAGTAGTAGTAATACTCAACCTAGGGCATGTCTATATACTCATAAATCCAAATGCACAAATAAATGTAAGATGCAAAAATTAAATCATGCGCAACATTCATAATATAACATACACGTGCAGTTAATAAATTACGGAAATGTAAAGTGCACACACGATATGTTATCGGGGCTCGACCAACTATGCCTACGTCCCCGCCTCAGCTCGAAAGCTCGAGAATTATCACTATTGCTCACTTAATGGGTCGAGTGACACCGATTACAACCAAGTCAAATTCTCAGGGCTGACCTCAACCTTTACAAACTTTCCTTGTGAGGCGGAGAAAGCTCTTGGTCAAATTCACAGGGCTGACCCCAACCTAATCCTTACGGGCTAGATCAAACCCCCTTAGGCCATGCCTAGAAAACAACAATGAAAAATAAATCTTTGTACAAATTTAAATTCTTCTACACAAGAAGATATGTACCACAATATGAACATGTAATAATCAACACACTTCAATATGATAAGAACTATAAGCTCAATGCAATATGTGTGCTAACACTCAATCTTTTGTCAATAGCCAATCAAGTGCAAAAATGCATTTTCAAACAATCTTTGAAACATTATATCAAAATATCTCAATCACAAATAGGGTTTCAAAGATATCCAAATAGTTTAATCAAAGTATCTCTAAAATTATTTTCTCAAAATTCTAGCACAAGAGATATTTGAGAATAAGCTTGTCAAATGCTTTTTGCAATAACACAATACAAGACAAGTTTAATGAGTCTTGCAATAATGGTGCAAATACTCACTGGCTAAAAGTTTTCCCCACACAATGAGTTTATTAATTAAACTGGGGGGAAAAACTTTGGCCAAAACTCTCAATCAAAAAATCAACAATCAATTAAACTAATAAGAGTTTGAGCAAGTGAGAACAATGTGGAATCACTCAAGGACACTCTCACCAAGTTTGATTTAGCAAGGGAATAACAATACATGAGTGTATAGGATGTGTATTGGAAAAATAAGCTCTCAAAATATTTAGAGGACTTTTGGCTAATCCAATCACTAATCAATATTTAATTGTGCAAATGAACCCATATTTATAGACATACCAAAAATTATGACCGTTGGTGTAATGACCCAAAGAATAATGATATTTAAATAATAAAGAAAAGGGAAAATGGGAAATAGTAATAGAAGGAGGCAACAGGCTTTGTCAATGATGTTGTATAATGGGCTCGTCGACGAAGGTGTGCTTTGTCAACGAGAAGATACCGAGAGGATGTTTTGGACAACTCTAAATTTCGTCGACGAAGGGGAGAGTTCATCGACGAATTTTCTCCTGACCTCGTTGACGAGGTGACGTGGCTCGTCAACAAAGCCCCTAATATAAATAGCCTAAAACTCAGTTTTTACACAGAAAAATCGGCAGAAATGCTCTCTCTCTCTCTCTCTCTCTCTCTCCTCCCTACAATTTCTCTCTCCACTCTTTTCGATTTCAGCTCCGTCTTTCACCGGATCAACAATCTGAGGCCACCACGACGCTCTTGGGGAAGTTCTCTTCAAGTCTACTAGAGCGGATCGTCGGTGGGACAAAGTTGAAATTCATCCCTAATTAAAGGTAAGACTTTTTATGCCAAAATTAGTCTTACCGTAGTTATAGGAAATGTTATTCATGAAAAAATACTGAAGTTTAGTTTTTGGAGGTTTTCAGGGTGTTGAACGGGGAACCTTGCGGGTGCAAGACGTGCGCATTTTAGGGGGTTTCTTTTCAGTGTCAGGTAAGGGAATAAACTAAAGCAGTTATTTTCCATGCAAATTATTATTATTTATCAACAAATTAATTTTTAGGAAAGCATGTATTATATCTAAATATTGTTGAGAAAATGCATATTTGGGAAAATATTGCTGTTATACAAGAAATATGATTTTAGAATAAAATATATGATTTTACTCCGCATTGTGTGGTATGAATATGGTTTTACATGATAAGTATTATGTTATGGCAAATTTTACAAGTAAAGCATGTTTTCAGGAATTATGATATAATACAGTACATTATGATTTTGAAATATATGATAATTTATTTATTTATTTAGAATGATATGTATGAGATATTCGGCGTAAGGCCGTGATTGACAACCAACGCAAGGTCGTGTTTTATGTATGATTTTGGCGCAAGGTCGTATTTATAAAATTATAAAAAATGCTATCAATCCATTTATGTTAAATGCTATATTATCATGTATTATATGTTATCAGAACCCGGATGTTAGTTTAGTTCAGTTTCAAGAGTACGGTACCGTAGCTATATAGATTAGATATCTATGTTTAGATTTGTGCTAACCGCCCCACAAGGGGGTGGGAGATGGATAGTCGATGTGGTTTTTAGTGTAGAGTTGTAGACGTCCACCTGGCAGCCAGAACAGGGTGTGGCAGGCCCATCATACTTACAGACATTTTTGACTCCGTAGTGGTCAGCTAGCCATTATCGGGTTCCGCCTTCGGGCTGCACAACCCGTCATGGAGGGTAATACATGACATCAGCTAGCTATACATCTCGAGTGAATTTTCAGTATTATCAGCTACATCAAACATTTTATGAACTGTATGATTTATTAGAAAAATATGAAAGTATAAGATTATTCAGTATGTTATGATAAATGTTTTCAGTTATATGAAATGTACTATATATGTATAATTGCATCAAATATTCATGTTGCCACACGGCTCTATTTAGTTTATTTTCCCTTACTGAGAAGTGTTTCACCCCCGAACTTAAATGATTTTCAGGAAACCCAGAAGGAGCGGCAGATCGAGGCCACCGTTGAGTTAGTACGGTACTACCCCGCTAGGTGGGTAGGTTTTGATCTAGGAAGAGTAGATTGGTGTTGTGAGTTCCTAGATATGTTTATATTATGTATTTTTTTAGAGATTATACATAAACACAGTGTTTTGGATTATAGTTAACTCTGGTATTATGTATTTTGTGGTTATGAGATTTTCATTTACTGTTGCTTGGATTTCCGTTGTGAATGTCACATGTGTCCCCGTTACCCATGGGTTTGGGTTGACCTTATTATTAAATATTTTTTATTATATGATTAGATAAATAGGTTATTACAGTTTGGTATCAAAGCCTAGGATGTTAGGTTCTGTAGACTCTAGAATGCAGCAATAATAATATCAGAATATAGGATAAGGGAATTTGAGGTCTGGTTTTGTAGTCTAGATGCAGGACTTTCGTGGTGGTTTGTGTGATTTTCCTAGGGTGACGATTTCAGGAAAGTCATGTTAAACTATCATTGGGTTAGGTATCTAGGTTGCAGTATTGAACCTTGAATTAAGATCAGGAGTGCTGAATTAATTAAGGAAATATAGTACTAGTTGGATGATATGTTATGGTGATAGGGTTCTAAGTTAAGTTATTTGTTTTTCAGGATGGACCCTGGTGGTAATAGTGCCTATGCTAGTGGGAATGAGGGTGTTGGACCTTCCAGGCGCTGTAGGTGGAGATTTAGATGCAATTTTGCATAGGATGGCACAACAAGTCATGGTTGAAATTGCTAGGAATTCCAAGGAGCTGGGTGGTTTATTTTCAGTCCATGGCAGCTCGATAGAGAAATTCATTAAGATGAATCCTCCGGCTTTCTCAGGAGGAACTGATCCTGCAGTCACTGAAAACTAGGTGCATGAGATAGAAAAAATATTTGCAGTGTTGTAGTGTACAGAGGAGTAGAGGGTACTATTTGCTACCTATAGACTGAATGGAGAGGCCGAGAGATGGTGGACGGCGGTGAAACTCTTGGAGTAGCAAAGGACAGTACCTGTGAAGATGTCGTGGGAGCAGTTTAAGAAGACATTCTTCAACAGGAATTTTCCAACCTCGTCTAGGGAAGCTAAGATAGAGGAGTTCCTAAATCTAAAGCGGGGACAGCAGATTGTGCAGCAGTACACGGTGAGGTTTATCAAACTATCTCGCTTCTCCCCGTACATTATTCCAAATGAGATGAAGAAGGTACGATAGTTTGAAAGAGGCCCAAGAAGAGAAATATATAAGCAGGTGTCGACACTGAAGTTACAGGATTTTACTGAGCTGGCAGATAGGGCCACTATAGCAGAGATTGGAGAGCGGTTGGGGGCTAAGAAGCAGAGGCAGAAGAAGAGATCCACACCTTCTAGTTCCCAGCAAGGAGTCGATCGTGGTTCATGGAAGAGAGGTGGCTACTATAGAGATTGGAGGTAGGAGACAGGGACTTGAGGTTTTCAGGGTACGCAGCCACTTCCAGCTTGCCCGACTTATGGGAGGAGACACCCAGGGGAGTGTTGTGCCAGGCGAGATGTTTGCTATCGGTGTGGGGAGCCAGGGCATATGATGAGAGATTTTTAGGCTCAGATTGGTGTTGATCCTACTCCTAGACCTGCTCGAGGAGGCTACCAGGCGCCACGCGGAGGCCAGCAGAGGAATATGGCTCCAGTCAGGGTTTTTGCTCTGACGTCGAGTGATGCTGAGGCTGCCAGCGACGTGGTGACAGGTACGGTTAATATGTTTTCATTTAAAGTTATTGCATTATTTGACTCAGGGGCCATGCACTCGTTTGCATCTGTGGAATATGTTAAATTGTGTGAGGCCAAAACACAAACATTAGATGTTGAATTATTAGTAGCTACACCAACTAGGTCAGCAGTGAGGTGTAGTAGGATGCTCTGAGGTTGTTCATTTGACATTCAGGGGAGGATTTTATCTATTGATTTGGTCGTGTTGGATATGCATGGGTTTGATATCATTTTCAGCATGGTTTAACTAGCAGCTAATTTTTTTAGTATAGATTGTCATGCGAGAGAAGTGATATTCAAACCTCCAAGAAAACCAGAATTTAAATTTTCATGGTCACGAGTGCAATCTTTACCTCAGATGGTCTCAGCCATTCAGGCGAGGAGACTACTCCTGAGAGGTTGTCAAGGATTCATGGCCTTCGTGAAGGAAACAACAGGGAATGAAGTGAAGCTCACCAGTACACCGGTAGTAAAGGAGTTAACTGATGTGTGTCTAGATGAATTCCTGGGTTTGCCACCTGATCGTGAGGTAGATTTCCCATAGATCTACTTCTAGGTACAGCACCGATCTCTAAAGCACTGTATCGAATGGCGCCGGCAGAGTTGGTAGAATTGAAAAATTAGTTGCAGGATTTACTTGATAAAGGTTTCATACAACCTAGTATATCCCCGTGGGGAGCTCCAGTACTATTTGTGAAGAAGAAAGACGGGTCTATGAGAATGTATATATATTACAGGGAGATTAATAAAGTGACAATCAAGAACAAGTATCCCCTACCCCATATAGATGATTTGTTTGACCAGCACCAAGGTACACGGGTGTATTCTAAGATTGACTTCAAATCAGGCTACCATCAAGTAAAGGTAAAGGCAGAAGATGTATCAAAGATGGCCTTCAAGACCAGATGTTAGCAGCTACGGAGATCTAATATCTGATTATGATGGATTTGGAGAGACTCGGTATAAAGTTGGTAAAGAGTGATCCTCCAGTATGTATCGCCAGTTTAGTGGTGCAACCTACTCTACAGGAAAGAATTAAAGTTGCTCAGAAGGAAGACCCAAAATTAGTAGAGGTGATAGATAGAGTGCAGACTGGTTAGGGTGAGGAATTCTGCATTTCAGAAGACGGAGCTTTACAGTTCCGTTCCAGATTATGTGTTCCTGCCGATGCTAACATCAAGAAGACTATTTTGGAGGAGATTCATAGATCTCTGTATACAGTTCATCTCGATAATACGAAAATGTACAGGGATCTACAAGAATTTTATTGGTGGTATGCTATGAAGAAGGAAATTTTCGAGTATGTAGCACAGTGTTTGACATGCCAGCAGGTAAAAGCTAAGCACCAGAGGCTGGCGGGTTAGTTGCAGCCACTATTTATCCTAAAGTGGAAGTGGGATCATATATCTATGGACTTTGTCTCAGGGCTGCCTTCGACATCGCATGGCCAGAACGTGATTTGGGTTATAGTAGATCGGTTGACTAAGACCGCCCATTTCCTCCCTATCAAGATCAGCTACTCCCTCAACCGTTTGGAAGAGATTTACATTTAGGAGATAGTTCGTCCTCATGGAGTGCCTGTGTCCATAGTGTCAGATCAATACCCGCGTTTCACATCTCGGTTCTAGAGAAGTTTGTAGGAAACTTTATGGTCTCAACTATCGTTTAGCATGACATTCCATCCTCAGTTAGATGGGCAGACTGAGAGGATGATACAGATAGTAGAAGATATGCTCTGAGCATGTGTATTAGATTTTGGGGGTAGTTGGACTCAATACATGCCGCTGGTGGAATTCGCGTATAATAACAATTATCAAGCCAGCATTGGCATGACACTGTTTGAGGCTTTATACTATAGGAGATGTCGATCTCCTTTGTATTGGGACGAGATGGGTGAGCGGTGAGTTGTGGGACCATAGCTTGTGCAGTAGACATATAATAAGATTCAGCTCATCAATGATAGAATCAGTGTAGCTCAGAGCCAACAGAAAAGTTATGCAGATAATTGCCACAGGAAATTAGAATTTGATATTGGTGATCATGTATTTATGAAGATAGCTCCATTAAAAGGGGTTATGAGGTTTGTAAGGAAGGGTAAACTTTGCCCGAGGTTTATTGGTCCATTTGAGATTTTAGAGAAGGTGGGATCGGTTGCCTACAAGTTAGCTTTACCACTTGTATCATCTAGGATGCACGACGTATTTCACATTTCCATGTTGAGGAAATACATCCCAAATCCTTCTAATATAATCAATTTTAGTGAATTAGAGCTCACTGATTCGCTAGTCTATGAGGAGATGTCGGTGCAAATTATGGATAGAAGAGAACAAGAACTACATAATAAGAAAATTCCTCTAGTAAAGGTTCTATAGAGGAATCATGTAATAGAAGAGGCTTCTTGGGAGCTTGAAGAACAGATCAGACAAAAATACCCACAATTGTTCCAAGAAGTTCAGGTGTAATTAGGAAATGTAAGTAAATGTGTAGTATTTATTTTGTAGGTACATGTAATGCTTTAGTTAATAAGTGATATTTTAGTTTTGGGAGAAATTTTCTTTTAGTATATGTAATCTCCCAAGACTCAGAATGTAACCACGACATTCCTCCACCATAAGTGAGGGTAAGTAATAAAACAAGTAGGCCATTTTTCCTTTAAGGGATGATGAATTATATGAATGGTAAATTTCGAGGACGAAATTTTATAATGAAGGGCGAATGCAATGACCCAAAGAATAATGGTATTTAAATAATAAAGAAAAGGAAAAATGGAAAATAGTAACAGAAGGAGGCAGCAGGCTTCGTTGACGATGTTGTATATTGGGCTCTTTGACGAAGGTGTGCTTCGTCGACAAGAAGATACCGAGAGGATGTTTTAGGTGACTTTGAATTTCGTTGACGAAGGGGAAAGTTCGTCAATGAATTTCCTCTTGACCTCATCGACGAGGTGGCATGGCTCACCGATGAAGCCCCTAGTATAAATAGCCTAAAACTCAGTTTGTACGCATAAAAATCAGCAAAAATGCTCTCTCTCTCTCTCTCTCTCTCTCTCCTCCCTACGGTTTCTCTCTCCTCTCTCTTTGATTTAAGCTCCTTCGTTCGCCGAATCGATGATCTGAGGCCACCACGATGCTCTTGGGGATGTTCTCTCCAAGTCTGCCGAAGTGGATCATCGGTGGAACAAAGTTGAAATTCATCCCTGATTTAAGGTAAGACTTTTTATGCCAAATTTGGTCTTACCATAGTTATAGGAAATGTTATTCACGGAAAAATACTGAAGTTTAGTTTTGGGAGTTGTCATTTCAGGGTGTTGAACGAGGAACCTTGCGGGTGCAAGACAAGCACGTTTTAGGGGGTTTCTTTTTAGTGTCAAGTAAGGGAATAAACTAAAGCAGTTATTTTCCATATAAATTATTATTATTTATCAGCAAATTAATTGTCAAGAAAGCATGTATTATATTTGAATATTGTTGAGAAAATGCATATTTGGGAAAATACTGTTGTTATACAACAAATATGATTTTAGAATAAAATATATGATTTTACTCAGCATTGTGTGGCATGAATATGGTTTTACATGATAAGTATTATGTTATGGCAAATTTTACGAGTAGAACATGTTTTCAGAAATTATGAAATAATACAGTACATTATAATTTTGAAATACATGATAATTGATTTATTTATTCAGAATGATATGTATGAGATATTCGGTGCAAGGTTGTGATTGATAGCCGGCGCAAGGCCGTGTTTTACATATGATTTTGGCCAACGCCATATTTATGAAATGTTTGGCACAAAGGCCATATTTATGAAATTATAGAAAATGCTATCAATCCATTTATGTTAAATGTTATATTATCATGCATTATATGTTATTAGAACCCGAATGTTAGTTTAGTTTAGTTTACTTTCAGGAGTACGATATCGTAACCATATAGATTAGATATCTGTGTTCAAATTTGTGCTAACCGCCCCACAAGAGGGTGAAAGATGGATAGTAGATGTGGTTTTTAGTGTAGAGTTGTATACGTCCACATGGCAGTCCGAACTAGGGTGTGGCGGGCCCATCGTACTTACAGAAAATTTTGACTCGGTAGTGGTCGGCCAGTCATTGTCGGGTCCCGCCTTCGGGCTGCACAACCAGTCATGGGGGTAATACATGACTTCAGCTAGCTATACATCCTAGGTGAATTTTCAGTATTATCAGTTATATCAGACATTTTATGAACTATGTGATTTATTAGAAAATACGAAAGTATAAGATTATTCAGTATGTTATGATGAATGTTTTCAGGTATATGAAATGTACTGTATATGTATAATTGCATCAAATGTTCATGTTACCACACGGCTGTATTTAATTTATTTTCCCTTACTGAGAAGTGTCTCACCCCCAAACTTAAATGATTTTCAGAAAACCTAGAAGGACTGGCTGATCGAGGCCGCTGTTGAGTTAGTATGGTACTACCCCGCTAGGAGGGTAGGTTTTGATCTAAGACTAGTATATTGGTGTTATGAGTTCCTAGATATGTTTATATTCTGTATTTTTTGGAGATTGTACATAAACAAGGTGTTTTGGATTATAGTTAACTCTGGTATTATGTATTTTGTGGTTATAAGAATGTGATTTTCATTTACTGCTGCTTTGGTTTCTTCTGTGAATGTCAGATGTGTCCCCGTTACCCACGGATTCTGGTTAACCATATTATTAAATATGTTTTATTATATGATTAGATAAGCAGGTCGTTATAGTTGGGGACATCAAGGGAATTATTAAAATTGTTGAAAATAAGTTTATAAAAAATAACTCTTTTTTACAGCAATTAATTTGTGGTAATTTTTAGCCAACTCAAGAGTTTCGGTCAACTGAGCCATAAGTTCAGTCGCCTAAACACTCACAAAACAAAAAGCGCGTCTTAAACATTCAGGTGCCTAAAAATATGTTTGGTTGGCTGAACAAGGCGATTTTCTAAACTACTCGATGTTCGGTCACTGGTTCCTAAGTTCGGTCTACCGAATTGGCCATTTCGATCGCCTGAGGTCAAAATGAGCATAGAGTTTAAGCGCCCGAGTTGTTGGAAAAAGTCAATGTTAAGTATTCAGTCAACCGAGAACGTTACATTCATTTAAGTTCGGTCACCCGAAGTCAGGTCAACATTTTGACTTGTCTAATGTTCGGCCGACTAAAGCATTTTCAACGCCAAGGTTCAGTCATCCGAATCCTTAATATTTTAGGACCTAAGTAATATTAGATCCCCTAATTGCATAGATGAAAGTGGGGACTTATTCTAAGTGTATGTGCAAAGTCCTAGGGTCTTTCTTATGTCTTTTTACCTAGACCCAAAAATATGGCGTCGTTCAATTGAAGTGTGATCCCTAAGGTCATTCAATGGTCTTAAGCTTTTAAGTTCCTACATGCATGATATGCATCAATTATTACAGACCGTTGGAATCTAAATAATATTGCAGACTCGAATTAAAAAATACAAAGAAATTAAACACTTTAGGTCTCCTTTTTCTTCAAGTCAATATGTGCCGCCATATGATTTCGCAAATATAATCCTACACATAAACTTAGAAAATATTACATATGAAAGTATTTGTCATAATAAAAATGGGATATGACCCATAAGGTCAACAAACATGCTTATTCAAAAAAAGTGGAAACAAAATATTCACAATTAATAAACATGCTTATTAAAAATATGGAAACAAAATATTTATGCTGACTTTTTGAGTCTGATCCCTGGTTTTGATTATGACAAACTGCATATTACTAATGTGTGGTACTTGAATGGATCATTAATTCAGTACACACACATGAGAAATGATTTTTGGAAGCCTAAAAGACTTAAAGATCATACTCCTGGCATACTCCATGGAGAATCCGAAGAGCAAAAGAAAGAAGAAGAAGATTCTTATTGTAAATGCATTTATGTTTTAAATTTGGTCTGTAATAATCTATATCGGTATGTAATAATCTCTACATGTCATTCATGTAGGTAATTGTAAGCTCAACAAGACCATTGTTGGACCATAGGGAGCCAAAGGACCTTAGGGCACCCTTCGGTCGACCGCTGTCGGATTTTTCGGACTATCTCAAAACGGCCTTAGAATAGACCTTAGGTCCCTACACATATTCAAAAACAGTCCCCATAATAACTTTCTTAATCAGGGAATCAAATTGAAAATGAATTGGACCATACAAGCAAAATTGTGAGAGGTCGGGCGACCGAACCCTTGGTGTTCAAAACACCTCCAACACCCAAACTGCTAGGAAGTCAGTGGTTTGACCTAGCTTTGGATGACTGAACTAGAAGTGAACCTACCATCCATAGGCGACCAAACCCTTAAATGAGAACTTTTCACCAACTCAGGCCACGAAGAGTTTAGTTCAAAATAGGCCTCGGGTGACCGAACACTTGAGTTCGGTTAACTGAACTTAGCTTCGGGCACCTGAACTGCAGACAGAAAGTTTTTGACTTTTGTTCAGCCAACCAAACCTAGACTCGGGCTACCAAACCTTTTAAAATTCCTTTTAGAGCTTAGTCTATTCGAGTGACTCAAGCATAATTCAGGCACCTAAATCATCTCGGGTTACTTAATATTTTACCATTGTCATGCCCCAAACCCGCGAATGGGCCCCAAGTGTGAATATAGTAACCTAACATGTATCTGTATCAATTAAAACATATATAATACTACACTAATGGAGGGTCCGACCCCGTGGAGTACACGTACACCCTATACACATTTATATACTTATCCATACTCATCAACTAAGCCGCGAAAATGTTCTTTCTATACATACATCATACCCTACCAGATTCCATACATAACAAGCATCTATGCTCCCAAAATACGGTACGTACTTCAGGTGTCTACAAAACCCAACAATGACAACCCGGTTAAAAAACCCGTACTTACACAGGTACTAAACTCAGCCAACCGACAACCACGCTCCTGAATGCTAGGATGTTAGTTTCGGCTACTCGAAAGACCTGAAAAATATTTGTATATTCTGGGTGAGACACCTCTCAGTAAGGAAGAAAATAGGTTATATCAGTGTGTGGCATACAAGTGTTATTTCGATTTAAAACATAGCACAATACAGTTCCAGTATTTTCACAATCTAGTTCCAGTACAAACGATACCAAACATATGGTCAATGTCATCACACTCAAGCACCTAATACCCTGCAATAACCGAAGCCTCACAGCAATATTGTTGCTAATATAGTGTCCACTCACACTCATTAGTGACTAGTCGGAACAAACAGACGATATCTCACACCCTCAAATATAAACCCGGACACTCTCGCCCATGGTATTTAGCCGAGACATGGCGTTTGCCCATGATAATTACGCGAGATGTGGAAAATTTCACAAAACCTGAAATAATTTTGGAACTCATGTTCCTATACCCATCAGCTTATGGTAATTAGTCGTCACAGTTGTTTTACAAAACCTAGAACATTTTACATACAATAGTTCATTCCACACTTATTTGAGTTTACAAAAAATTCATATCGTTTTCAATTCGAGAATGCAGTTTAATACAAATACAGGTATGATCATCTCATTACTATAGTTTTATACAACATACAATTTTCCAATAGAAACAAAGATGATACCCAAAACCCCCAAATTTCCCCGAAATTGTAACCCAAAAATCCCACATTTTCACCTGATAGATTTTCTTAAATAAGTAGCCAAAACATACATACAATCGTAAACTACATGTTTACTGATTCTGATTTAAAAAATAACTGATATAAATAGAATCCCCTTACCTTAACCTAAAAAGCAAAACACGAGCTTAATGGCTCCAAAACTATGAACCGAGGCACCAAAACCTAAACAACTAAGAACAATATTTCCTTACAATACTGTTCTCTATAGATCTACCGAAACAAAAATAAAATCAGACCCTTACCTCGATTTTGGGTCAAAACTCGAAAATCCCTTAAACGAATTTCCGATCTGCTATAAATGTAGAGATTCTCGTCCTGATTCACATAACGTCGGATCATTAATTCTGATAACTGACGACCTAAAATCCTAGAGAGAGAGAGAGAGAGAGAGAGAGAGAGAAATTTTTGGTTTCATAGCCATTAAGAAAAACCAAGGATATTTATAAACAAGTTGACCCAGCCAGACTCATCAACGAAACGGCGTCCTCATTGACGGGCCATAGAAGGAAGTTCATCGACGAGCCTGAGAATCCAGGATTTCCCAAAATCCCTCAGCATCTCCTCGTAGACGAACCACTGAGACTCGTCACCAAGTTGTACAATAGACTTCGTCGACGCCAAGGTGGACTCATCGATGAGCCTAAGATTTCAAGATTTCCCAAAATATCTCGGCATCTCCTCGTCAACAAACCACTGATCCTTGTCGCCAAGTTGCACAAGGGACTTCGTCGACGAGAAGAGAAGCCAGCCTTGCTAATTTTTTTACCCTTTTTAATTTTCCTTCTCCTTTCTTATTTCTTTAATACACTTATCTCGGGTTGAGTTCTTACAACCGTGGTTAAAAGGGTTAAACAGGGTTATTTTTTCTAAATTGATTTAAAACAAATCTAATAATGTCCTACATGTCCTAAATGGTCATAATTAGGCCTTGGTCTATATATATGAGCTCATTTGTGAGGATTAGTAACATATTAGCAAAAATAATTAGCGAAAATCCACTTTATTTTTTGAAATCCTATTTTGCCCAAACACTCTCATTTCTTCATTCCCTTGATACATTTTAGCATTGTGAGAGTTCCTTTGATTGTGCTAGTGCTTATTAATACTCCCATTGCTTTGGTTGATTATTGATATTGATTTTAAGGGAGTTTAATTAAGTTTATCCCACAGATTTGAATATAATAAATCTTGTGTTGGGATAAACTCATAAGCTTAAGGATTCTTGCATCATCATTGCAATATTCCTATAGCTACATTTTGTTGTGCAAAATATTTTTCAAAAGCTATAATATTTTCAAACTACTCTTGTGCTTATTTCATTGAAGGAAAATATTTTGAGTTAGTTTGAATATTTGATTAGCATCTTTGAAACCTTGATTCGTTATTGAGATTTGATATAACTTGTTTCAAAATATAGCTTTTTTAGAATACTCTTGAACATTTTGGTGATCACATCTTGTTGAGTGTTGCTTGCACAAAAATGCACATCACTGAGCTTACATTTACCTATATAGTTTATGTGCATATGATTGATTACATCTGGTACAAATCTGCTTTACTGAGAAGCAAAATCATTGTACCTTGTCATATTGTGAAAATACTATTGTATTCCAGGCGTGGCCTGAGGGGGCAGTAATCTAGTCCGAAATGATTGTTTAGGTTAAGGTTAGCCCTACTAATTGACCTGGTGTATTAGGTGTCACTTCACCTGTTTAAGTGAGCCTTATAGTGGTAATCCTTGTGCTGGTGAGTCAAGGCAGGGACGTAGGTAGTATTGGCTGAACCCCGCCAACATATCTGGTGTCAGTTTATTTTTCAAAATTTACTTTCTACACTTGTATATTTATGTTTATTGTTTAAGTACTTGATGGGGTTTGCGATTACATAGAAAGACCCTAGGTTTGTGTAATACTGATTATTGGATTAAGTTAAACCTAGGAAGAATTTTTAAATACCCAATTCACCCCACTCTTGGGATTACATCAAAGCTAACAATTTACAATTAATACACTTGTTCAAAAAAAGTATGGGAATAAAATATTCACAATTAACATGCTTATTAAAAAATATATGGAAACAAAATATTCACTATTGACATGTTTGTTCAAAAGATATGGAAACAAAATATTACAATTAATATGCTTATTCAAAAAATATGGAAACAAAATATTCACAATTAACATGATTATTCAAAAATTATGGAAACAAAATATTCACAATTAAAATGCTTATTCAAAAATTATGGAAACAAAATATTCACAATTAACATATTCATAAAATAAGGAGTAATTAAAAGACTTGTCAAAATTAAATTTGGGATAATTCCTAATTAATTATTGGCTCAACTCTCTAGCTTCCCCAGTGGAGTTGCCAAGTTGTCGCGACGTCTCGGGCGTGAGGGTGCCGTAGAGTCAGCGAAATAAAAAAAAAATATTGTAATGTTTAATTTTCAAAAAAAAAAAAAAAAAGGAATGGTTGGAGTCACCACTAACCTTTTAGTGTGGTTAGAACACTTGATTACTATCCAGTTAAGGATAAAATCGGTCTACGTAACCAAAGCGGAGATCAGGAGTTCAGTTATGTGAGGGAAAGGTATGAGCACCCCCTACACACCTATTCTTATGAACGGTACCTAATTAATCGATAATTATCCCAATTTTAATTCAAAAAGTCTTTTTACTTTACTCCCTTTGTTGACTTTTTGAGTCTAAATCCTGTTTTGATACCGACAAAGCACTTAGAACTAATGTGTGTTCCTAGTACTTGAACAGGTTATTAATTTAGAACACACACATAAGAGAAGATTTATGGAAGTATGCAAGATATAACGGTCATACCGTCTGGCATATTCCATGATTAGAGGAGCAAAAGAAGAAGATATTTGTTCTATGTTGTAATAGCATTTAGTTTAATTTTTTGGTCTGTAATAATGCATGGCATGCATGATATGAATGAAAGCTCATTAATGGCCATAGATGGACCGTATGGAAATCAAAAGACCATAGAAAAGACAGTCAATCGACGCTAAGTTTTTAGGCTTAATTAAAAAGCCTAGGCTGTAAACTAGCCATAGGTCTCCAAGCACTTCATGAAAAATCCCTTATATCTTAAAAGTTATACCTATGTGAACAAGGGTGACCTATAAATAAAAATTAGGACCTAACTTGAGCTTTGAAAGGGCTTCGGGTGACCAAACTCTTAGCTCAAAATAGGTTCAGGTGACCAAATGGGTAGAGAGTCAACATGTTGACTTGACTTGGGCGGCCGAACAGAAAATGAACTCATTGTGCACGGTTGACATAACTCATGAAGTAACTTTTCCTACTGTAGGCTTAGGCGACCAAATTGTGAGGTTTGGCAAATCGAGCAACTCACCGGGCGACTGAACCTTAATCTTTTGGAAAATCGCCTTGGCTTAGCCACCTGAACTTTTCCTCGGGCACTTGAACCAAAAATTCACCTTTTTCTCTTTATGTCTATTTGGGCAACCAGCCCTAAGGACTGAGCAACCAAAACTCTTGGGTCGCCAAAAATTAACCACGGTAATCAGGGTTAAAACTTAATTAAATATTTTTTAAAATCCCTAATATGTCCCTAATAGTAAAAAATCCTCCTAACTCTATATATGCCCCTCATTACTCAAATTTAAACATAAGATTAGATTAAAAATCCTCTAAAAATTTTTTTGATTTTTTTCATTCCTTTATACTCTCCTATACTTATTACATTGAGAATCTTTCAAGAGAGATTTATTTTAAGCATTCTTTTGGGCATTTTTTTTACAAATCAAATATCTTTTAACTCTCATATCTTATTCATATCCATATCATATTTTGAGAGTGCTCTTCAATTTCCTCCCACATTATTCTTTGATAAATATTTTTGGTGGAGAAATATTTTCATTGCTTGCGAATCTTGCACATCCATTGCAAGATTCAAAGGCTCACATGCTTATGCTTGCAAAATTATTTTTTGAGCCAAAACCCTAGGTTCTGCTGTACTTTATTTGAAAATATTTTTGGGAGAAAATCATTTTTATTAGGGTTTGAATCTTTGAAATGTTGTATTATATATATCTAACTCAAAGATTGCATAAGGTATTTTGAGAAAATCACATACTCACTTGAGCTTATATTTCATATCATGTGTGAGTATATTTGAGCTTCATACAGTGTACATCATCTTGTACTAGAAGCATTTGCTTGTACAAAAATTATTGATTATCTGTTGAATTCCCAACGGGTTGTCAAAAGAGGGAGACTAGCCCTGTGAATAGTCCCACACTGATTCAAACCTGGTTAAGAGAATTAGGTGCACCATCCCGTAAGATGCTGTACTAGGTGGCGCTCCACCCGCAAGTGAGCAATCATAGTGGAATTCTCTTACTTGTTAGCTTGAGGCGGGGACGTAGGCAGGATTGGCCAAACCCTAATAACATATATTGTGTCTCCTCTTAAATTCCTGCACTTTAATCTCCTGCACATGTATGCTTATATTTAATTAATTATGAATGTGTGCATGATTTAAATATTGTGAATGATTGGGATAAACTGAGCTTGTTATATTTGCTTTGATTATTTACTTAGTTAATTTATTATTGGGTGATTGGTATTTGCTTAGCTTAGGTTATGAAATACTGTTGTTGGATTAGTTGATGTAGGAAGAAATATTTTTAAATTTCCAATTCACTACCCCCCCCCCCCCTCTTGGGAATACACCAATTCTAGCACCCTTTATGAGTTTATAAAATGCAAATAAATAAACCACACAAATGTATACATAATATACAATATGTACATATTCCCTCAGAACCTAGGTATACGAAGATTGAAAAGCTTATACCCTTTTGTTACAATCATAGGGAAATAATTGAGAAAATATCTTATGAAACTAAACTCCTAGAGTTGTTTCAAAATTTATATGATTCTCTAAGTAAATAAAAAAAAATATTTGGGAGATTTTTAGTAATCATTTTCTTTTCTTTTTTTTGGATGAAAAATGTGTAAAAATAATTTCCTAGCATCAAAATATTTTTTCTTTAAAAAAAAAAAACTTTTCCTGATTTTTGCATGATTTTTTTTTCTAATATTTTATCCATTTTTAAAACTAAAATATATAATATAGTAATAAAATAAATATGAAAAATATAGGAAACCGGTTCAAACCACTAAACATACATGACTATAAACATGAAGTAATTACAATCAGAGATAACAAATAACAATAATAATAATAATAATAATAATAATAATAATAATAATAATAATAATAATAATAATAACTTTGATACTGTATAACAATAAACATGATGTGAAAAACCCTAAATATTAAATATACAACATGAATATTGTCTATTTAAACAAATACAACCAAGACGCTAAATATTAAACATACAACTTGAATATTACGTACTTAATAATATACGACAATAAAAATTACCACATTTAAATACTAAACAATAGAATACTTACCACCACAAAAAAAAAAAAAAAAATCCTATAATAATGAGAACAAACCAATTAAAATTTAAAGTAATAAAAAAAAACATCTTCACAGTAAATATTTTACAATAAAATAAAATAAAATAAACAAAACAAAACAAACACGTGCATGTGTGTGCATGGTCGGAGGCGAGAACCTCACCTGAATGCTGCTAGGATCTGGGGGACTAAGACACAGGGGCTGTCGGAGATGTTGACTCCTCCAGATGAAGACAACAATGACAAAAGGTCCAGCTGCTCACTCCGACGACGAAGATCCGGCTTGCTTTCTTCTCTACGTCTCGCGCTGCTGAAGACAATGACCCACACGGGCGTTGATGCTACTAGTATGCTGGCTGTAGGCAAAACGAGGTTGACAAGTGTCCGACTATGAGTGTAGGGGTAGGCTTGCTGTGGTGATGCAGAGGAGGTCATGATTACGATGGTGATAGAGAGGAGAGAGCACTGTGGCAACGATGGGGCTGTGAAGGGGCTGCCAGAGTTTATGGAAGAGTCCTGGAGATGAGGGACGAGCTAGAGTAGAGGTGGTCTGGTGCGGTGGAGATGGTGATGGCGTGGAGGTGATGAGCTGGTTTGCCGTTGGAACTCACATCCATGAGATGGTGTGAGAGAAAGAGTGTAGTGACCTGAAGAATAATGGTATTTAAATAATAAAGAGGGGGAGAAATGGAAAAAGGAACAAAAGGAGGTAGCCGACTTCATCGACGACGTTGCATTTTGAAAGTGATAATCCCAAGAAATTTTCCAAGCCTCGTCAACAAATACAGGGGTTTCGTCGACGAGGGTTCTTCAGGATCTCATTGACGAGGTCCCGTCTCATCAACAAGAAGATACCGAGAGAGGATTTTTAGGAAGTCTGAAATTCATCGACGAAGGTGTAGGTTTGTCGATGAACTTTCTACAGGACTCGTCGATGAGGTGACGTGGCTCATCGACGAATCCCGTAGTATAAATAGTGTTTAACTCGATTTTCTCGTAGAAAAATCCACCAAAATCTCTCTCTCTCTCTCTCTCTCTCTCTCTCTTCCACGGCTCCACCTCCATCTCTCTTCGATTTCAACCCTGTCGTTCACTGAATTGACAATTTGAGGCCACCAGGATGCTCCTGGGGAAGTTCTCTCCAAGTTTGTTGGAGCGAATCATTGATGGGACGAAGTTGGATTTCATCCCAAATTCAGGGTAAGGTCTTTTAAGCAAAATTTGGTTTAGTAGCAATTGTAAGAAATGTAGTAGACGTAGAAATAATGATGTTTTGTTCTGGAATTTATGGTTTTTAGGGTGTTGAGTGGAGAACCCTACAGGTGTAGGACCCGTTATAGTAGGGAGAATATAGCAGAAATCAAATAAGGGAAATATGCTATGTAAGGCAAATTTAGTATGATTTTTAGTAAAGTATATATAATTATACCATATTATTATTCACAAAAGGAATTAATACAATTTATCCATTATGTATAATATGTTTTAAATTACTGTGTGGCTTAAGAATGTAAATATAGTACGGAGACATGCTTTACAGTATTTTTCAGAGCTATGTTTTACAGAATATATAAACAGAGGAAATATTTTATAGTAATTACAGATTACCATGATTATATAGTTGATATAGATACATATTATAGTACCATGACATACAGTTTTATACTTTATTTTAGAAAATACAATTGATACAGAGATAATTTATCATAGTGTCATGGTTTATACAGTTATTACAGAATCATGGTAAAACATATAGTTGTATTTAGAAATGTATTATATAGTATCAGACCCTAATGGACCATTACAGATTACAGAGCACGGTACCGTTGCTACATACAGTATATAGAGTGCAATCACCTATTCAGTTAATATGTGGTATAACAGTCGATCGTATAAAGCCCATGAATGGACAGGCTCCCCATCAAATATAGGTTGAGGAGGGTTGACCAAAAAAATGGAGTTTAGTGGTTTATCCTGGTCGGCTAGCCAGGGTAGATCCCGCCTATAGGTCACACAACCCTGTCATGAGGGGTTAAATCATGACACACAATTATCCACAGGGAAGTTTTCAGTTATTACTATGTTTATACAGATTTATAGAGACAGAAAATATATATATTAGAAGTAATTTGAGAAGAAACCTAAAGTACAGATATGTTAAGCAACAGGGAAAAGGTGATGATTTATATTACTGGTATTGTAATTACAGATTTAGTGATACATGATTATATAGTAATAGATTTTCACAGTATTGTAACTCAGTTGCCACACACTAGCAATAACATATTTTGTCTTACTGTGCGTTGGCTCATCCCATTACTTTAATATTTTTCAGGTGATCCAGGTAGGTGAGTAGATTAGGATCATAGATGGAGGGGCCTCAGTATTGCCCTAGTAGTAGAGGGAGTATTTTTGGGAGTATTTTTGTATAGCCCTAGCCAGTTGAGGGTATTTTGGGAAACAATCATATATGTATATTTTGGGAAACATGTTAACACTCTGGTATTGTATATAATTATATGTGGTTATGTTTATTTGATTTCCGCTTCTTGCTGGTTAGGTTGATGGTTGGGTTTAATTCAGTTTGATATCAGAACATTATAAATGTTATAGTAAAAAAAAAAAAAACCCAAGTTAAATAGCAGGTCATTATAATTTGGTATCACAGTCTAGGTTACTAGGTTTTGTAGACTTTAGAGTGCAGCGGAAGCAATACCGGAGTATAGGAAAAGACTTAAGGTTTGTTTTGTGGTATGGGTACAGGATTTCCATGGTGGTTTCTATGTTTTTCCTGGGGTGACGATTTCAGGAAAACCATAGTAAACTATTGTCGGGTCATGTGTCTAGGTGACAGAACTAGATATTGAGTTAAGGTCAGGGAAGGCAGTTTATTTTGAATTGGTATAGGATAGGTTTATACAGGAGATGAGATGCTTAAGTGTGTTTCTTGTTTTTAGGATGGACCCAGGAAGCAGTGGCATGAATGCTGGGGAGGATAGGCTAGGACCTTCCAGCATAGGTGGAGGAAATATAGATGTTGTACTCCGTAGCGTCACTCAGCAGGCGATGGCTAAGATGGCCAGGAGCTCTAGGGAGCGTGGTTGTTCGATCAAGGAATTTATGTGGATGATGCCCCCATCCTTTGCTAGAGGAGATGACCCGATTGTAGCTAAGAATTGGGTCTAGGACATCGAAGAGACGTTGGCAATACTTTCTTATATGGACAAGCAGAAGGTAGTATTTGCAACATATAAGCTTATAGGGGGGGCAAAGCGCTGGTGGAGATCAGCGCGACTAATAGAGGAGTAGAGGTCGATTCCAGTGCCAGTGATGTGGGACCGATTCAAGGAGCTGTCCTTCAAGTGGTATTTCCCTGCTATCATTAAGAGTGCGAAGGCAGCAGAGTTTAAGCACCTAGTATAGGGGCAAATGTCGGTATCCCAGTATGCGGCTCGGTTTATCGAGTTGTCACATTTTGCTCCACATCTAGTACCTGATGAAGAGAAAAAGGCAAGGAAGTTTGAAGAAGGACTGAGGCAGAACTTATTTGAGCAAGTGATTAGCTTTAGAGCTCAGACATTTACAGAGGTTGTAGACAGAGCTGCGATCATTGAGAGTGGTATACAGAGGGGTATAGCGGCTCAAAGTCAGAGGAAGAGGCCTGCACCGCAGGGCTTTCAGGCTAGCTCCAGTAGGGGTCGATGGAGAGGTCACAATAGGGGAGATCAGAGGCAGATGGAGGGACCTTAGGAGAATCAGGGTGCATCGATCGTCCTGGTATGTTAGACGTGCGGGAGACGTCATTTGGGGGAGTGCCGGGTAGGAGAGATGTATGCTATCGATGTGGGAGACCCAACCACATGGCATATGCATGCCCAAGACTGCCAGACCAGGTCCCAGCTCCCAGGCCTTATCGGGGAGGATATCAGACACCTCGTTGAGGACAGCAGAGGAATGTGGCCTCGGCGAGGGTTTACGCATTGACGCCGGGTGATGCTGAGGTTTTCGCGGATGTGGTGACAGGTACTTTTACTTCTTTATCACATTCCGTTATTGTTTTATTTAATTTAGGTGCTACTCATTCCTTTGTCTCTACATCGAATATTAAATTATCTAGAAGTGAGACTCAGATATTAGATAGAGAACTGTCAGTAGCTACATCATCAGGGTCAGTGTTGAGGTGTAAAAGGGTACTAAGAGGCTATCCAATAGAAATTCAGGGGAGACTGCTACCAGCATACTTGATTGTGTTTGAGATGTGCGGGTTTGATGTAATACTAGGTATGCATTTGTTGGCAACTAATCAGGCTAGTATTGATTGTTCTCAGAAGGAAGTAATTTTTAGACCCCCTAGTGAGCAAGAATTCAGGTTTTTTGGCTCTCATGTACGTACTCCATTGCAGCTAGCATCAGCAATGTAGGCGAGTATATTGCTCCTGGATGGAAGTCAGGGGTTTGTGGCTTTTGTAAAAGAAGTGACAGAGAATGAATCGAAGCTTTACCGTACCCCGGTCGTACGAGAATTTCCAGATGTTTTTCTAGAGGAGCTACCAGGGTTGCCTCTCGAACGCAAGGTGGATTTTCCCATAGATTTACCTCCAGGGTGTTGAGTGGGGAACTATGCGAGTGTAAGACCCATTACAGTAGGGAGATTATAATTATAGCAGAAATCAGGTAAGGGAAATATGCTATGCTAGGAAAATTTAGTATAATTATTAGTATAATATATATATTTATACCAGATTATTATTCATAGCAGGAATTAATACAGTTTATCCATTATGTATAATATGTTTTAAATTACTATGTGGCTTAAGAATTTAAATATAGTATGGAGACATGCTTTACAGTATTTTTCAGAGCTATGTTTTATAGAATATACAGATAGAGGAAATATTTTATAGTAATTACAGAATACCATGATTATATAGTTGATACAGATACATATTACAGTACCATGACATATAGTTTTACAATTTATTTTAAAAAATACAGTTGATACAGCTACAGTTTATCACAGCATCATGATTTATACAGTTATTATAGAATCATGGTAAAACAGATAGTTGTATATAGAAATGTATTATATAGTATCAGACCTTGATAGACCATTACAGATTACAGAACACGGTACCATTGCTACATACAGTATATAGAGTGTAACCACCTATTCAGATAATACGTGGTATAACAGTCGATCGTATAGAGCCCACGAGTGGACAAGCTCCCCATTAGATATGGGTTGAGGAGGGCTGATCAGATTGATGGAGTATAGTGGTTTATTCTAGTCGTCTAGCTAAGGTAGATCCGGCCTACAGGCCACACAACCCTGTCATGAAGGGTTAAATCATGACACACAGTTATCCACAGGGAAGTTTTCAGTTATTACTATGTTTATACAGATTTACAAAGACAGAAAATATATATATATATATATATATATATTAGAAGCAATTTGAGTCGAAACCTAAAGTACAGATATGTTAAGTAACAGGGAAAAGGTGATGGTTTATATTACTAGTATTGTAATTACAGATTTAGTGATACATGATTATATAGTAATAGATTTTCACAGTATTGTAACTTAGTTGCCACATACTAGCAATAGTATATTTCGTCTTACTGAGCGTTGGCTCATCCCATTACTTTAATATTTTTTAGGTGATCTAGGTAGGTGAGCAGATTAAGCTCGCAGATAGAGGGGCCTCAGTATTGCCCTAACACTAGAGTGAGTATTTTTTAGAGTATTTTTGTATAGCCCTAGCCTGTTGAGGGTATTTTGGGAAACAGTCATATATGTATATTTTGAGAAACATGTTAGTACTCTAGTATTGTATATAATTATATATGGTTATGTTTATTTGATTTCCGCTTCTTGCTGCTTAGGTTGATGGTTGGGTTTAATTCAGTTTGGTATCACAACATTATAAATGTTATAGTGTAAAAAAAAAAAAAAAAAAAACCCCAAGTTAAATAGTAGGTCGTTACAAAGAGAGGCAACAACAATTGTGTGGGGGGATGGTGTGCCATGGAATTGATAGGTTTCACCGTGAGAATGGTTGGATGGTGGTGGTGGAGATGGTGGCGAGTAGTTGTGGTTTGCATGAGAGATGGAGAGTTATGGAGAGAGGAGCGTGGAGCTTGCCGGTGTCGGGTCCTCTAGCGGCGTGGAGGCATGGATGAGCAAGAGAGATCAAGAGACATAAGATGGGAGAGGTGTGTGACCAAAGGAGAGAAAAATAGAGAGGCTTAGGGTTTTTTTTTGTTCGGTCTTCCCCCCCTCCCCCCCTGTGTCCTTTTCTTCTTGTTTGCCTTCCTATTTAAAAAAACAAACCCTAAATATCTAAAAACCCTAAGATCCCCCTTTTTTTTTCTTTTCTTTTATTTATTTATTTTTTTTTTATTTTGTTGCCAACATAAAGCCCAAAAATAAAAATAAAAACAAAGAATCGATATAAAAATTCAAGGACTCAATTAAAATTTTGAAAGACTCAATCTAAAACATCTGGACTCAATTTAAAAAATATGAGGACCCTAAAAATAAAAGATTCAAATTTTTAAAAATGTTGAGATTTAATTTAAAGTACTCAGGACTTGATTTAAGGACTAAGACTCAATTTAAAATGCTGAGACTTATTTTATTACATCCGGGATAGAAAATCAGCTTTTGAGTACACCGGATTTTCTCACAAAGGCTTGGTTAAAATTAGGGTGTCTACACATAGATTGGATTGATTCACTAAAAGACATTTTAAATGTTTCATATTCACTTGTTAGCGTGTCTATTCTACTTTCTTTTACATCTTTAGTGCCTTCGTATGTGATTTCTAATTTATCTCATATTTCTTTAGCAGCTGTACATGTCATGACCCTATTAAATTCATTTATGTCTAAAGCACAGTATAACAGATTCATTACAGTAGCATTCATTTGAAGAGCTTTCTTGTCCTCATCTGTAAATTCATCTTCAGTCTTAGGAATATTTTCTTTCTCTACAATTTTCATAGGAATATGATTTCCTCTAGAGAAAACTTTCCATACTTTCCAATTAGCATTTTGAAGAAAGATTCACATTCTTTGTTTCAACTATGTGTAGTTAACACCACAAAAGATGGGTGGTCATGTGGATGAGTGTCCCTCGCCAAATGGGATTACATCAATATGTTTCATTGTAATATTTTACAAAAAAAAAATGTTTAAGTCTAGTGTAACCTCGCTTTGATACTAAATACGAATTTATGTGTAATCCCAAAAGGGGGGGGGGGGTGAATTGGGTATCTCAAAAATCTTAGTCTTTAGATTCTAATTTTGAAAAACTTACAACCACACACACACAAACTAGGTGACAAGCAGTTCAGTATTTCTCAACTTATCAATTTAATGCGTGACTTTATCAAGCAAACAATATTACCCAATTACTTAGCATACACAACAAACAAATGATTAAGTACAATCTGCTGCTTATAAGAGGCACAACTTCGTTCTTACAACCCACTGCTTATAAGAGGTATAACTTCCTCCTCATGATTCACAAACTGAACTGTTAATACAAATAATGAATAATAATTTCTGAACACTCAGACACTTCTCAATAAGCTAATGAGTACAATCAGTTCTAAGCACTCTCACAAGGTATAATATGAAGCTTAGATGCAATATGTGGATTTTCCAATGATGTATAAAAAATATGATCTTTATATGAAAAAGATATATATGTATAAAATGCTTCAAAGATCTAATACTTATTCAATATTTTCCAAAAATAATTTCTTGAAGATATGAACGTTGAAGATACTAGGGTTTGTTTTTAAATAACTTTTGTAAGAATAATAAAATATAAAATCTTTAAATCAAAATATAACTTTGAATATCACAAAGATTTAAGCTCTTGCTTTCAAATACCTTTTGCAGAAATAATATTAAATATTTTGAATAAAATATGTCTTTGAATATTACAAAAGATTTTTCAAATAAATAAATATATATATATATATATGTAAAGTTCAAGTTCTTGCTCCCAATAAATATTTTACTTGAAAGAATAATGGAGTATATGAACTTATAAAATTAAGATTGAATGCTAAAAGAAAAAAAAATTAACCAAACCTCAAGATCAAACCAGTTTTTCGTAAGATGATGAGTGTAAGCACGTGCATCTTGAAGATGATCTTGACAAATGTTGTTAGCTTTATCATGATCCAAAGAAGGGGGGGGTGCTGAATTGGTATTTTCAAAATTTAATACCTACGTAAATATTCTAACACAAGTATATTCACAACCCTGTGATCAATCTAATGCAAGTAATGTAAACGTATACCAGAAAGTAGATAAAGCAATTTAATCAAATACACATGCACTAGAAAATAGTAAAGTAAAGGTGACGCACAGAAATGTTATCGAGGTTCGGCCAATTGCCTACATCCCCGCGTTGGCTAAAAATCACAAGGATTACTATTATAATTGCTCACTTAAGCAGGTGGAGCGGCACCTAAACAGACCAAGTCAATTAGCACAGGGCTGACCTCAACCTATACAAATAATTCTTACGGGACTGAATTACCGCCCCCTCAGGCCATTCCTGGAAACACTTAGATTTTATAATCAGGAATATCGGTACAGTGATTGTGCTTTCATGTAAAGAAGATATGTACCCGAATGCGCTCTATCACAAACACCACAAAATAATTTAATGTGTAAGTTCAATGTGGTCTAATATTTCAACTCTCAAAATATATTTGTTATCAATGTAAAGACTGCGTGAGAGTGTCAACAAGCAATCTTTGTATCACAAGATATTCAACCAACGTGTTCACACAAAAAAATCAAGCAAGTCTCAAGTATATCAATCAACAGGATATATCAATCACATAGATGTTAAATAATGTATATGTTTGGCTTGCAAAAGATATTCAATCTTTGTATTTAGCACAATGATATGTAAGTCAATGAATATTGCAACAAAGATTAATCTCACATAAACAAATATCTTTTCAACAATATATCAAAATAAATCACTCAAGATATTTGAGAATGTTTTGAAAAAGTTTTTGCAACCCAAAAACAAAAACGAACTTCCTAAGATATTGCAACCAATATGCAATATTCAGGAGTTTAATACAAGTCTTCTTAGGAGAGACTTAATAATAAAGTCCCCTAAGAACACTTAGGTTTAGCTCTCTATAAAATCAAATCAATCAACAACAATAGGAGAGCAAACCTATTAAAACAAACACTCAATCAACTTACAAAGAGTTTAAGCACTAGTAGAGAGTAGGTTTGAAGGAATGGAGTATGAAAACTAAGTAGTAGGATTTTTGAAAATGAGAGAGAATTTCTTAATCGGGTTTGCTAATCAAGTTACTAATCATCCCAAATGAAGGGGTATAAATAGACTCCCCTAGAATTATAACCGTTAGGGAGTCAGGATTATTAGAAAAGATTTAATCATTATTAAATTATTTTAGGCCTATTTTACCGAGTTAACCATAGTAAAAAAATAGGTCCAACCCAAGAGCACCGGCCAACCAGGATGGGTTCGGTCAACCAAAGTTCTTATGGCTCGATTGACTGAGCCAAAATTAAACTTTCGGTTCGATCGATCAGACATGTATGTCCGAGGCAATTTTTCCTATTTTACAAGGTTCGGTCGACCAGGACTAGAATGAACTAAATTGGTCGGTCGACCAGACCGTTAGATTCCCACACGTGGGAACTCGGTCGACCAGGTTGGTGCAATACAAAATTCTCTCGGTTGACCGAGAAGTCAAACTATTGACTTTAGGGAGGTTCCGTTGACCGGGGTCAAATGAGGTTCATAAGCTCGGTCAATCGGACTGTGGTCAACCTATTGACCCAGATCGGGTTTGGTCGATCGTGACCAGAATGAACTACCTAGGTCGGTCGATCGAAGGTGCACATTTTGTGCATTTCGGTCCTTTTTCAATACACAATCACCTTATTCAAGTGCCTAACTTATACAAGTGTAATGGTGAGTGTCCTAGGGTCTTTTGATTTATATTTCAGTCTAAGCTTACCTATTAGACCATGCATGTGATGTGTGTGATTATTACAAGTAAAAACTCTAATTACTATTACAGACCAATTGCACAAATGAATTATATATTACAACGTAAAGTAATTAGGTCTTTAATCTTCACTTGCTCTATGTGCATTAAGATCTTTCAATGTAAGTTCTTGCACATAACCTCAAACACCCATTAGATATAATGAGTATTAGTCATTATCAAAACCGAGCGTGACCTATATGGTCAACATTCTCCCCCTTTTTGATGATGACAAATACAACTAGCAAAAATATGGGTTTAAGCCTAAGAAGGCTCCCCCTATCAATATGCATCCAATTTATTTTAACCAAATTACTCTTACACAATTATTTTTGCCCCTCTCCATCTCCTCCTTTTGGAAATAGCAAAAATGGTTATAAGAGTTAAAACTATAGGCAATGGGTAAGTGTTACGTTTATACATTATAAGTTTTGGAAGGATTTTGAAAAATTTCGACAGAGTGCTGTTTGTAAATTGAACTTTCCAAAACAAATCCTGTATAAATTGTAACCTGTTTGAGTTTATATATCCTAGCAGTTTATCCACAACTACTCAAATAATTTAGTATGGTTCAACAATCAAATATAAATTTCAATATCATCATGAAGTGGACAAAGGAGTGGTGCATCGCAAGCAATAATCGATGTGCATAAAGTCCAATATGATCATGTTGTAGATAATTCATACATGCAAGCAATAGTCAAGATTCATCAAGTCTAATCCATTAGGACATATTAACAGTAATATAAGTTGTGAAGCCTTTAATTTGAAATTTAACTTGAGAGTTCCCCCTAAATTTATTCAAACTATGAAACATCTAAGATGCCTCTCTACTATGCATTAGACCTAACTCACGTCTAATTTGTATGAACCTATCCTCAGGAAGTGGTTTAGTGAATATGTCCGCCTACTGTTCATTGGTGCATACAAACTCAAGTGCAACATCTCCTTTCCATACATGATCACGAAGAAAATGATGTCTAATCTCAATGTGTTTAGTTCATGAATGTGAGATAGGATTTTTAGAGATGTTGATTGCACTAGTGTTATCACATTTAATTGGAATTGTATCATAGTGCAATCCATAATCCATAAGTTGTTGTTTCATATTAAGAGTTTGGGTACAACAACATCCAGTCGCAATATATTCTGCTTCAGCTATGGATAAGGCAACTGAGTTTTGTTAAGAGATTGTCCTAAGTAGTGACAAATGTCGTTGGTACTTTTTTTATCAACCTTACTACAAGCGAAGTCAGCATCAGTATAACTCACAATCTCAAATGTAGTATGCTTAGGGTACCATAAGCCTAACTCTATAGTCCCAACTAGATACCTAAGGATTTGTTTAACTACTTTTAGATGGGATTCCTTAGGGGCACCCTAAAATATAGCACACATACACACACTAAACATAATATCAGGCCTACTAGCAGTAAGATATAGGAGACTCATAATCATGTCACGATACAATTTTACGTCAACAGGGATTCCTTGATCATCTTTATCAAGCTTAATGGAAGAGTTCATAGGTGTACCAAGAATTTTATAATCTTCCATATTAAATTTCTTTAGCAAGTCCCTAATATATTTAGATTGCCATATGAAAGTCTCATGATTAGCTTGCTTAATTTGTAGCCCTAAGAAGAAACAAAGTTCACCCATCATGCTCATTTCAAATTCACTTTGCATGCATTTGGCAAACTCATTACACAACTCATCATTAGTTGCTCCAAATAAATTTGAACAAGGAGCATATCATCATTTTTGGATTTGATGAAGAGTGTAGTGTCAATTTTGCCATGGGTAAATCCATTTTCTAGTGAAAAACCACTAAGCCTCTAATTCCAAGCTCTAAGAGCTTGTTTCAATCCATACAAGGCCTTAGACAACCGGTAAATATGATCTGGATATTTATGATTTTCAAAATCGGGTGGTTGTTCTACATATACTTCTTCATTAATAAAAACATTTAGAAAAGTGCTTTTAATATCCATTTGAAACAATTTAAAATTTTTGAAGGCGGAAAAAGTAAGAAGCATACGAATGGCTTCTAACCTAGCAACAGAAACATATGTTTCATCAAAATCAATCCCTTCCTACTGGTTATACCCTTGGGCAACAATTCTAACCTTGTTCCTAGTTACTACCTCATTCTCATCTCTCTTATTTCTATACACCCATTTTGTTCCAATAATTGTGTGATCATTAGGCCTAAGAACTAGAGTCCACACTTTACTTCTTTCAAATTGGTTAAGTTCTTCTTGTATGGAAATTACCCAAGACTCATCTTTTATGGCTTCTCTAATATTTTTGGATTCTTCTTGGGATAAGAAAACATAATGATTCACTAGATTTATCAAGGAGGATCTTGTGGCTACACCACAGGATGGTTCACCTATGATTTGATCTATAGGATGATTTCTAACAAATTTCCAATCTCTAGACAACTCCTGATTTTCATTTTCATTATCGTCAGATGATTTTCCATTTACTTCTTGGTTTTCACTTGTATTTATTTCAATAGATAATTTTTTCTAAACATTTTCTAATATCAATATCATCTTCATAATCTTTATTAGAAAATGGATTAGATTCATCAAACACAACATGAATGGATTCAATGACAGTCAATGTTCTTTTATTGAAAATCATATATGCTTTACTATTGAGTGCATAACCTAGGAAAATGGCTTCATCAGATTTAGAGTCAAATTTTCTTAAGTGTTCATCATCCTTAAACACAAAGCATTTACAACCAAATACATAAAAATAGGAAATATTAGGTTTATGGTTGTTTCACAATTCATAAGGGGTTTTATTTATTGACGGTCTAATCAACACCCTATTCATAACATAGCATGTAGTATTTATGGCCTCGACCCAAAAATATTTAGGTAATTCATGTTCATTCAGCATAGTTCTACCTATCTCTTGCAGTGACCTATTCTTTTTTTCTACCACACCGTTTTGTTGAGGTGTCTAAGGTGCAGAGAAGTTGTGTGATATGTCCTCTAAGTCACAATATTTTTCTATGTTCTCATTTTTGAATTCCATGCCTCTATCACTTCTTATATGAGTTATCTTGTATCCTTTTTCATTCTGAATTCTCCTACAAAGTTTGGTGAACTGTTCACATGATTCATTTTTATGTGCAAGAAACAACACCCATGTGAATCTAGAAAAGTCATACACAATTACAAAAGCATATGATTTACCACCAAGACTTTGTATGGAATTAGAACCAAACAAATATAAATGAAGCATCTCAAGTGATCTAGTGGTAGATATGAATTTCATTTTCTTAAAGTTAGATATTGTTTGCTTACCCATTTGACATGCATCACAAATTTTGTATTTTACAAATGACATTTTAGGCAAACCTTTTGCTAGTTTTTTTCTAATGAGTTTTGATAATAAATCTATGCTTGCGTGTCCTAAGTGCCTATGCCATAACCAACTATCTTCATTTACAGCAGAAAAACATGTTACTTGTTGTGAAGCTAAATTATCAAGAGAATTAGTATAAACATTTTCATGGCGATCGGCAGTAAAAGTACTTTGTGATCTAATTTATTTTTTACTATGCATTTGTCATTTTCAAAAGATTCTTATATCCTATGTCACACAATTGACTTATGTTAAGTAAATTATGTTTCAGCCCATCAACCAATAAAACATTATCAATAGTAAAAGAGGAATCCTTACCAACCTTACCTACCCCGATAATGCATCCTTTTGCATTGTCGCCAAATGTTACATAGCCTCCATCCTTGGGAACAATTGAAGTGAATTTTTCCTTATCGTCGGTCAAGTGCCGTGAGCACCCTCTATCCAAGTACCACCGGTCCTTGGAGGAGAACGATCTTAGGCATACTTGCAAGATAAGTTAAGTAATTGATGCTGGTCTCCAAATTTTGTTGGGTCCACGAGTGTTAGTAGCCAGATCTCCCTTAACTATCCATACTTTCCTAATTCTAGCACATTTGTTCCTAAGTGGACAGTCAAATTGAATGTGACCAAATTTTTTTACATTTAAAACATCTTATTCTACACTTAAGATCTTTAGGAGGAATATGAGACTTTGACTCACGTGTAAAATGTCCTAAGTAAAGATCAGGTCGTCTAACATTTTCAATACCATTAAAACCAAGACCCTCTTTACTTAAAGAGTTTCTTTGGGCACCAAGTAGTTTTTCAAAATTATGTTTGCCCTCAGTGAATTTAAAAATAATTTTGGAGCTATCCTCTAATTTCCTTTCAAGCTCAACAATTGTAGCATCTTTTTCTTTTAAAATGAAAGCATGAGAGGTTTTTGCAATATTAAACAATTTTGACCAATTTTCACATTTCTTTTTCAAATCATTATTTTCTTTGGTCATTTTTCCTAACAGTTTAGATACACAAATATATTCAAATTTCAACTCTCTAAATGTAGGCATGCAATCAAAATCACAATCATCATATGAATAATATGAAGATAATTAGCTAGAAGAAGATACCTCATCCTTGTGTGCCATCAAGCACAGATTAGTGACCTCTAAGTCACTGTGGTCTAATTCTAAGTCGCTGCTGCTAAGTTTATCCCATGATGTCCCAACCTTCATGGCTTTCTTCTTCTTCTTAGCCTCCTTTTTAGCAGTGGGCAATTTGGTTTGATGTTCCCAACCTTGTTGTAGTTGTAACACATGGGAAGATTTGATTTCTCTTTTCTTTTACTTGACTCTCCCTTTTCAGTTGTAAACTCCTTGAATCTTTTATATTGTTTTCTGTTCTTCCTAAAGAATTTGCTAAATTTTCTGGTTAGCATGGTCATATCCTCATTAGTGTCAAATTCACTGCATTCACTAGATGTGTTTGTGGATATTTTTAATGCAGTCACTTTCTTAGCCTTATTGTGCTCATTAAGCCTCTCATTTATGACTAATTCATAAGTGATCAGGGAACCTATCAATTAATCTAGAGTCATGGTCTTAAGGTCTCTACCCTCAACAATGGTCGTAGCCTTGGCTTCCCAAATAGGAGGTAAGCCTCTAAGGATCTTCGTAGTCATCTCATATGTGGGATAGGTCTTTCCTAATGCATAAAGTGAGTTAAAGATGTGTGTGAATCTAGTGTACATGCTTGGAATGGAATCACCTATATTCATCCTAAATCTCTAGTACCCTCATATGTGACCTCTAACTTATCCCATATTTATTTTCTAGTAGAACATGCCGTAATTCTGTTAAATTCATTTACATCAAAACTATAGTACAAAATATTCATAGCAGTTCCATTTAGGCTAACAACTTTCAAATCATCATCATCATACTCATCCTTAGTCTTAGGAACCCTAGTTGCACCCCTTAGTTTTCATAGGGACATAGTTTCCCTTAAAGACTATCCTCCACACCTTCCAATCAGTATTCTAAAGGTAGATGTGCATCCTCTGTTTCCCAAAGGTGTAATTAACACCACTAAAGACAGGAGGTCGTGTGGAAGATGGTCCCTTGGGGAAAGGAGCCACAGAGTATGAGCCATAAGTGATATTTTTTGCAAAATAATAGCTAGTTTATGCTACATGGCTCTCATACCAATTGTTAGCTTTATTGTGATCCCAAGAGGGGGGCTGAATTGGTATTTTCAAAATTTAATCCCTAGGTAAATATTCTAACACCAATATATTCACAACCCTATGGTCAATCTAGTGCAAGTAATGTAAATGTATACCAGAAAGTAGATAAAGCAATTTAATCAAACACATGCACTAGAAAACATTAAAGTAAAGGTGACACACAGGTATGTTATTGAGGTTCAGCCAATTGCCTACGTCCCCACCTTAGCTAACAAGCACAAGGATTACCACTATAATTGCTCACTTAAGCAAGTGGAGCAGCACCTGAACAGACCAGGCCAATTAGCATAGGGCTGACCTTAACTTTAAAAACAATCCTTTCTGGGCTGGATTACCACCCCTTCAAGCCACGCCTAGAAACACTCATATTTTACAATCAGGAATATCGGTAAAGTGATTGTGCTTTCGTGTAAAGCAGATATGTACCCAGATGCGCTCTATCACAAACACCACAAAATGATTTAAAATGTAAGCTCAGTGTGGTCTAATATTCAACTCTCAAAATATATTTGTTATCAATGTAATGAGTGCGTGAGAGTGTCAATAAGCAATCTTTGTATCACAAGATATTCAACCAACGTGTTCACACAAAGATATCAAGAAAGTCTCAAGTATATCAATCAACAGGATATCTCAATCACATAGATTTCAAATAATGTATATGTTTGGTTTGCAAAAGATATTTAATCTTTGTACTCAGCAAAGTGATATGTAAGTCAATGAATATTGCAACAAAGATTAATCTCACATAAACAAATATCTTTTCAACAATATATCGAAATAAATCACCTAAGATATTTGAGGATATTTTGAAAGAGTTTTTTCAACCCAAAAACAAATATGAACTTCCTAAGATATTGCAACCAATATGCAATACTCAGGAGTTTAATACAAGTATTCTTAAGAGAGACTTATTAATAAAATCCCCTAAGAACACTTAGGTTTAGCTTTTTATAAAATCGAATCAATCAACAAAGATAGGAGAGCAAACCTATTAAAACAAACACTCAATCAACTTACAGAGATTTTAAGCACTAGTAGAGAGTAGGTTTGAAGGAATGGAGTATGAAAACTAAGTAGTAGGATTTTTGAAAATGAGAGAGAATTTCTTAATCGGGTTTGCTAATCGAGTTACTAATCATCCCAAATGAAGGGATATAAATAGACTCCCCTAGAATTATAACCGTTAGGGACAAGGTCAGGATTATTAGAAAAGATTTAATCATTATTAAATTATTTTAAGCTTATTTTACCGAGTTAACCACAGTAAAAAAATAGGTCCAACCCAAGAGCACCAGTCAACCAAGATGGGTTCGGTCGACCGAAGCTCTTATGGCTCGATCGACTGAGCCAAAATTAAACTTTCAGTTCGATCGATCGGACATGTATGTTTGAGGCGATTTTTCCTATTTTGCGAGGTTTGATCGACCAGGACTAGAATGAACTAAACTGGTCGGTCAACCAGACCATTAGATTCCCACACGTGGGAACTCGATCGACCAGGTTGGTGTAATACAAAATTCTCTCGGTCGACCAGGAAGTCAAACTATTGACTTTAGGGAGGTTCGGTCGACCGGGGTCAAATGAGGTTCATAAGCTCAGTCAATTGGAATGTAGTCAACCTGTTGACCTAAATCGGGTTTGGTCGATCGGGACCAGAATGAACTACGTAGGTCAGTCAACCGAAGGTGCACATTTTGTGCATTTCGGTCATGTTTCAATACACAATCACCCTATTCAAGTGCCTAACTTATACAAGTGCAATGGTGAGTGTCCTAGGGTCTTTTGTAGGTCCTGTTTCAATTTATATTTCAATCTGAGCTTACCTATTAGGCCATGCATGTGATGTGTGTGATTATTACAAGTAAAAACCCTAATTACTATTACAGACCAATTACACAAATGAATTATATATTACAACATAAAGTAACTAGGTCTTCAATCTTCACTTGCTTTATGTACATTAAGATCTTTCAATGTAAGTTCCTGCACATAACCTTCAACACCCATTAGATATAATGAGTATTTATCATTATCAAAACTGGGCATGACCTATAAGGTCAACAAATGCCCATATTTATGTGAATACGTTGAAAGTAGGCAAATCTTAACAAAAGGTGTGCAAAAGTTGTTCCAAAGTTGTGTTAAAATGTTAACCAATGGTTTAGAGTTGGTATATATAAGTATTCTCACCCTTTTATCAATTTTCAACCATTGGATCATTTAATTAAACAATTTTCGTCTGTTTCTGCGTTGGAGCGCGGTTCTGCGCCACGAATTCGTCGACGATTGTCCGTACTAGTCAACGAATTTCCTTTAGTCGCTTGCCAACGAGAATAGGGGATTCATCGACAACTGGTTGTCTAAGATTTTTATGCTCTCGGTATTTTCTCGTTGACCAGAATAGAGTGTTAGGTGACAAGTGGCCTTCAGTCATTTGTTGATGAGACCAGAGGAATCGTCGACGAGCTGCCTAATATTCAGCCCGATCCAACCTACGTCAATGCATATGAATATGTCACAAAAAACAAGAATCCTAAGGTCATTCTATATGTTATTTTGAGTTTTGCATCATATCTTATGAGTTATGCAAATACAATTAAATCTAATGCCAATTACAACTGAAAATCTTGATTGCCTTTTTCCTTCTGCTCTTCGGCTTCCATGGATTGAGTCAAGTGGTATGTACTTCGTGTTTCTCGTGTTTTTCATAGCATACTTACCATTCGTGCATGCTAAGTCATAATCCTGATCAAAATCTCAATGCATAGGTAAAATACCAAGTGATTTGTAATTATCAAAATAGGATTAGACTCATAGAGTCAGCAATATACTTGTTGTGGTTGTGGATTTTTATGTATATTCATTATTGATTACTGCATTATGTGTTTGATTATACATACAAATATATTCTGTTGTGCAATTCATTTTTCACATGAATATAATAAGAAAAAGGCTATCTTTTGAAACAAATTTTCCCTTGCAAATACAACTAGTTATGTGACGCCCCGAACCCGCCAAGTGGGGCCTGGGTGCCACGTGTTCCAATCACTTGTATCTGATATCATAATTAACATGCACACAACAGAACATAAATAAATAACCTCAAACAAATACTAGAGTTCTATATAACAACCCAAAAACAAACACTACAACATCTGAATATCCATATCCAGAACCAGTATTTAAAACATAATCCA
Source organism: Malania oleifera (assembly GCF_029873635.1). Taxonomy (NCBI): domain Eukaryota; kingdom Viridiplantae; phylum Streptophyta; class Magnoliopsida; order Santalales; family Ximeniaceae; genus Malania; species Malania oleifera. The sequence goes on along the minus strand of NC_080427.1, from coordinate 85,480,039 downwards.
GTACAAACATATCTGTATATATATACCAATATCTCACAAAATCCTAAAAAAAAAACCACCAAATACAATCTCAGCCTAGGCCTTCAAACCCGATCTCCAGAAGAACCTGAAAGTTGTAAATCCACTAGGGTGAGACACTTCTCAGTAAGGGTGGAATAAATTATAATAGTGTGTGACAACTAAGTTTTAATATTTATATTTCAAAATAAACTGCTTCTCAAATAACATTAATAACAATTGAGAAAACATATCATTAATAACATCATTGACATCAAATATCATACACACATCCAATATGCACAAGTACATAATTTTTATGCAGACGAAAGTCCTTGAGGATACCTGCATATACAAATACCTTCCCTATGCTCTGGTACTAAAACTACCTTCCAGGGCACTCACCTTACTCACTAAGCCCCCAGGTGAAGTATTACCTCGCTGCCAGTACACACATCTTTATTATTTTAAAGGCGAAGGTTTCTAGGAATTGGGACGTCTACCCGCCTATACAAATAGCATCCCTTTGCACTGATACCAAGAAACTACCTAGTAGTGCACTCGCCTTTCTCAGCAAGCCCCCGATGATATATTTACCTTGCCGCATGTACACACATGCATTCATAATATGTTATACCATTATTATTATGTTTTAATTAAATTCACATGCACAACACATCCACACAGGAATCACGCAACTTATACTTCGTCTTCTAATGTCCTCAGTATGTGGCCCACACAGAGCAACTGCATACATATCAGTACGTGACCCACACAGGCACCTACATACTTCTTATCTACACGTGGCCCACACAGACACCACTACCCACACAGGGTACATAACATGACCCACATAGGCGCCATTATCCACACACGATATAACGTGGCCCATACAGGCACCACTACCCACACAGGGTACATAACATGGCCCACACAGGCGCCATTATCTACACAGGATATAACGTGGCCCACACAGGCACCACTCTAGCTCTCGCAACACGTGGCCCACACAGGCACTACTATTCACCAGTATCCAATCCCCATGACCTATCGTCATACATCAGTAGAACATGCTCCTCAACTTGCCGATGTCCTACCCCATATAAATGACAATATGACAAGCTCCTCGACCTACCAACATCATATTATGATTTACATCTAGGCAATATAACAACCTCCTCTTGTCAACATTATATTGAGATGCATACGAATAACCAAACTAGTTAGTTCACACATACGTATCAATGCATTACAACACAGGTATCCAACATATCAATACATTCTCACACAAGAGTCAAACATAAAAATTCATTCATCATGTCATAATCATTCTAAACAACCCCTTATGCAAGCCCAAATACCACAAAAATTCATATTCAATTTATTAGAAAGAAATTGTTCTCGGGTTATATGGTTTTAATATCATAAGCAATTATCCCAAATATAACCTTAAACCCAAATCATCATTTTTCCAGTAATCTGGCTATTCTGAAAATCATATAGATAAATAATAAATTTCATATGCTCGTAAATAACTAGTTCACCTTAATAAAATACTGAAATAATTTTATTCCCCCTTACTTGATTCCCCGAATCACGCCTTCAGGGCTCCCAAAATTATACTCGCAGTGCTCACCTGAAACCTGATTCAATCAAATCAACCCTAATAAAATATTATTTTAATATTTCCTAATTTACAATAATTAAATAACAATTAATTTCTAAATAACTCATTTATCCTAATTTTGGGGCTATGCCTACAACGACCCCACAAGAAATCCGCTCTGCTAGGTTTGTAGAAAATCATCCCTAGATTCTTGTGGCGGTGTCTGATCGCCAATTTGGCATAAAATTTAAGAAAAATTGAGGTAAGAATGAGAATTTGTCTTATCCCCAGGAGATATGCCCACGTTGCTCCTATGAAAAATCCACTTTGGTGGATATTTCGGTAGCAGAGAACGGAGTTTGGTGGTATTTTTGGATTTTCAATTAGGGGAGAATCCGCCGTGAAATCGTAGAGAGAGGAGTGGAGAGCGTGAGCTGAGGGATTTTTTTTTTTTTTTTTTTTTTTTCTGTCTTTCCCTTTCTGCTCGTGAAGCTCTCCCTTTTTTTTTTCCTTTCCACTTCCTGTTTGTTATAGGAAGCTTAATAACTAAGTTTCCTTTTCCCTTCCCCCCCCCCCCCCCTTTATCCCTTACTTTACTTTTATATATACTTTTATGTACATACATACATATATATATATATATATATATATATACCCACAATCCTCAAATTTTCTAATTTAATTAACTTTTTTAATACTAATTAATTAATAATAATAATAATTTTTTTAATTAATAATTTTTTTTGGGTCGTTACATTCTCCTCTTTTTAAAAGAATTTCGTCCTCGAAATTCGCTAATCAATTATAGAACAACGAATCAGTTTAACATTTAAATCCTCAATTAAAACATCAAACAACTAGCTTATCCCCAAATCAACTTAACCCTCAAGTTCTAATTATGAGTTCCAGTCTCTCTGCCTAGAAATATCACTGTCAACGAATTTACCGTGGTTTTCTGAAACTAGCTGGATTCAGAAACTCATAGAAGTCCATCAAGGGATTTTTGCCTCTAAGCTACGAAACAAAACTCAAAATCTCCTATCAACATCCTAATCTAACCATTCCTATCCTTATCCTTATTCGTACCTATACTCTGGTATTAATCAATCCTAAAGTCTACAGAATCTATAACCTAATGCTCTGATACCACAATGTGATGCCTCGAACCCGCCAAGTGGGGCCTGAGTGCCATGTGTTCCAATCACCTGTATCTGATACCATAATTAACATGCATGCAAAGGAACATAAATAAATAACCTCAAATAAATACCATAGTTTTATATAACAACCCAAAAACGAACACTACAACATCTAGATATTCGTATCCACAACCAGTATTTAAAACATAACCTAGTACAAACATATCTGTATATATATATATACCAGTATCTCACAATATCCCGAAAAAAAAAAAAAAAACCACCAAATACGATCTCAGCCTAGGCCTTCAAACCAAATCTTCAGAAGAACCTGAAAAGTTGTTAATCCACTAGGGTGAGACACTTCTCAGTAAGGATGGAATAAATTATAACAGTGTGTGACAACTGAGTTTAATATTTATATTTCAAAATAAACTGCTTCTCAAATAACATCAATAACAATTGAGAAAACACGTCATTAATAACATCATTGACATCAAATATCATACATACATCCAATATGCACAAGTACATAAATTTTATGTAGGCGAAAATCCCTGAGGATAGGGAAGGTTACCCACCCATGCAAGTAGCTTCCCTCTACTCTGGTACTAAAACTACCTACCAGGGCACTCATCATACTCTGTAAGCCCCTAGGTGAAGTATTACCTTGCCGCCAGTACACACATATTTATTATTTTAAAGGCGAAGGTTTCCGAAAATTGGGATGTCTACCCACACATACAAGTAGCATCCCTTTGCACTGATACCAAGAAACTACCTAGCAGAGCACTCACTTTTCTCAGCAAGCCCCCGGTGGTATGTTTACCTCGCCGCATATACATACATGCATGCACAATATTACTATTATGTTTTAATTAAATTCACATGTACAACACATTCACACAGGAATCACGCAACTTATGCTTCGTATTCCAATGTCCTCAGTATGTGGCCCACACAGAGCAACTGCGTACATATTAGTACGTGGCCCACATAGGAACCTACGTACTTCTTATCTACACGTGGCCCACACAAGCACCACTACCCACACAGGGTACATAACATGGACCACACAGGCGCCATTATCCACACATGATATAACGTGGCCCACACAAGGTACATAACATGACCCACACAGGCATCATTATCCACACAGGATATAACATGGCTCACACAGGCACTAATCCAACCCACAACACATGGCCCACACAGGCACCACTATTCACCAATATTCAATCCCCATGACCTACCCATCATACATCAGTAGAACAAGCTCCTCGACCTGCCAATGTCCTACTCTATATAAATGACAATATAACAAGCTCCTCGACCTGCCAACGTCATATCATGATTTACATCTAGGCAATATAACAACCTCCTCATACCAATGTTATATTGAGATGCATACGAATAACCAAACTAGTTAGTTCACGTAGACACATCAATGCATTACCACACAAGTATCCAACATATATACATTCTCACACAGGAGTCAAACATAAAAATTCATTCATCATGTCATAATCATTCTAAACAACCCCTCATACAAGCCCAAATACCACAGAAATTCATATTCAATTTATTAGACATAAATTATTTTCATGTCATACGATTTTAATATCATAAGCAATTATCCCAAATATAACCTTGAACCCAAATCATCATTTTTCCAGTAATCTGGCTATTCTGAAAATAATATAAATAAATAATAAATTTCATATGCTCGTAAATAACTGGTTCACCTTAATAAAATACTGATATAATTTTATTCCCCCTTACCTAATTCCCTAAATCACGCCTGCAGGGCTCCCAAAATTATACCCGCGACGCTCACCTGAACCCTGATTCAATCAAATCAACCCCAATAAAATATTATTTTAATCTTTCCTAATTTAGAATAATTAAATAACAATTAATTTCTAAATAATCCATTTATCCTAGTTTTGGGGCTATACCTACAACGACCCCATGAGAAATCTACTCCGTTAGGTTTGTAGAGAATCATCCCTAGATTCTCGTGGTGGTGTCTGATCGCTAATTTGGCTTAAAATGTAAGAAAATTTGAAATAAGAATGAGAATTTGCCTTACCCCAGGAGATATGCCCACGTTAGTCCTATGAAAAATCCACTTTAGTAGATATGTCGGTAGCGGAGAATGGAGTTCGGTGATATTTTCGGATTTTCAATTAGGCAAGAATCTGTCGCAAAATCGTAGAGAGAGGAGGAGTGGAGAGCGTGAGCTGAGGGAGGCTTTTTTTTTTTCTTTTTTATTTTTTCTTTCTTTCTTTCTTTCTTTCCCTTTCTACGCGTGACGCTCTCCCTTTTTTTTTTTTCCTTTCCACTTCCTGTTTGCTACAAGAAGCTTAATAACTAAGTTTCCTTTTCCTTTTTTTTATTTTTTTCCTTTTATCCCATCCTTTACTTTTATATATACTTTTATATACATATATATATATATATAATTTATCCTTATATGTAATTAAGTATACATACATATATATATATATACCCACAATCCTCAAATTTTCTAATTTAATTAACTTTTTTAATAATAATTAATTAATTAATAATAATAATAATTATTATTTTTTTAATTAATAATTTTTTTTTTGGTCGTTACAAGTTACATGTTGTTTGTGCCAAGTCTAGGACGAACCGAATATGGCCATATAAGACATTTAGTGGCAAAATTTTGACTTTTATTTTTTTTTTTTGTGAAATGTTTCTTTGCAAAATTTCATTTTTGGTGTAATGTTGACATAGGGATGTGAAAAGGAAAGAGGGATAGGGTTTCTTCTGCTTTTGGCACAATAGGCCCCAATAGGAGGCTTACATGATATTAATTAGCTCAATGATGAAGCATGTCCTTGATAATTGTGTTGTTTCCAATAAGCATTTGCTCTCCCTAAAGAGGATATGATCCAATTGCACCTTCTAGTACGACTACATTGTTGCAAATTCACTCCAATAACTAGCCCTGCCTTCGACATCTCACTCTTTGTGGTTAAGGTAACAACTTCAAGCATGGCTAACTCCCATAGTACAATCTAGTATGACTATACATTTTGTTGCAAATTCACTCCAATTAGTAGCCCTACCTTCAACATCCCACTCCTTGCGATTAAGGTAACAAATTCAAGCACGATGAACTCCTGCAATAATGTCTTCTCCTTTTCCCCCTATTCTCTCTCTCTCTCTCTCTCTCTCTCTCTCTCTCTCTCTCTCTCTCTCTATGACCCATTGCACCGTCCATTATGGCTATATATTTTGCTGCAAATTCACTCCAATTAGTAGCCCCACCTTCAACATCCGACTCCTTGCGATTAAGGTAACAACTTCGAGCACGACTAACTCCCATAGTGCAATAATTTCTCCTCCTCCTCCTCCTCCTCCTCCTCCTCTCTCTCTCTCTCTCTCTCTCTCTCTCTCTCTATACCATGCCCATAGAAGAATAAAAGGAAGAGAAAGCCATGTAATTCATGTGTGCATGGTTTTTGTGCATTCAAGTAAAGTTATAAGCTTATGTAAGAATTAAGTTCATGAGATCTTTATGTAAGTGCATAATGATAGTCACAAAGAAGGGAAAAAAAAAAAAAAAAAACCCAATGTGAAAACATGTAGGAAAATGAAAGATCTTGTTGTTTCATCCCCTTGCCGTCCTCTTTTCTCCATGAAATATTCTTCTAAGGCCTCTCCTTAGGTTTTTTTTTTTTTTTTACTTTTCATGTGCCTCCCCTTAGCTTTTTTCATTGAGTCCATTTATTCTCAATGTATCCTTCAAATATAACCTTTCTACTTATTTACCATAGACCCAGACCTAGCCTTAGTCCAATTCAACACAATTCTTTTAAATGTATCCTAAGTTTGACCTTTAAGACTAACTAAAGTGGGTCAATTACCAAGATTAAAAAATTAGGTATGAAGTTAGTTTTGGAAAGAAAAAAAAATTAGATGTCAATAAATAAGTATATATGTATAATTAAAATCTCTTCTCTTCATCATAGAATTCTTATGACACATTGTTTGACTCAAGTAATGAAGGATTTTCTTAGAACATCATTTCTAGTCACCCTCATTGCTGATGGGTGGAGAGGAACACTCAGTCACTGGTTGTAATTGAAACTCGGTGAGAATAAATGCAAATATATTGTATTTCAATCTAAAATGAATACAAAGGACTTTAAACTCATAATTCTTTTTCTCTTTCTCACACACCGATTTTACTCTCTTTACACACCATATTACATTGCACACACACATAAATATTTATAACAGATACAAAAACAAAATAATCAAAGATTGCAACTGGTAGGTAAGGTTGGTGACCGAAGAAGCGGTTGGTCAGTAGTCATCGTCAACCATTGCTACCACCGTCCACCGTCAAGTTTACTATTTCAACATCCCCCTTTAAACTTGATTCTCCTAACTTTGTCATTCTGAGCATTGTCTTTAGTCTTGCAAAAATATCATGCCTGAGTGGCTTCGTGAAAATATCAGCAATATGATCATACGTTTTGCAAGATATCAATTCCACTTCTTTATTTTTTCACATGCTTCCTGATAAAATGATATCGAGTATCAATATGTTTACTTCTTTCATGGTAAATTGGATTTTTCGCAAGTGCAATCACTGATCGGTTGTCGATGTAGATTTTTGTGGGGTTATCATGAAGAAATCCCAGATACTTCACTACATTCCTAATCCATATACCATGACAAACAGTTGAGCTGGCAGCAACATACTCAACTTCCCATGACGACAACGTTACGATGGGTTGCTTCTTTGAAGACCATGTAAATGTTGTATCTCCCATGAAAAATGTGAATCTCGTCATGCTTTTTATTTCATCAAGATCTTTTCCCCAATCGCTATCTGAATAGCCGATAATTTACAATCACCTCTTGATGAATAGAACATACCATTAGTGATGGTACCCTTAACATATCAAAGTATCCTTTTTGCTGCATTCAAGTGGGATTAGTTAGGAGTCTCCATGTACCTGCTAACAAGCGCAACTTCATAGAGTATATCTCGTCTGGTGCATGTCAAATACCACAAGCTTCTAACCAAACTCTTGAAATATATGGGGTCAACATCTCCTTCCTCATTCTTTCTCAATTCCAATCCAGTTTCAACCAGAGTTGTCATAGGATTGCATTTGTCCATCCCAAACTTCTTTAGTACTTCTTTTGCATAGTGGCTCTGGGAGATGAAGATTTCCTTCTCGCTTTGCACGAATTCTATGCCAAGAAAATGAGCCATCTTGCCAATAACCGTCATTTCGAATTCTTTGACCATGCTCCTTTTGAAAGCGACAAACATCTCCGGATTGTTGCCGGTAAAGATCAGATCATCAACATATAGGCAGGCAATTAACATGCTTCCATCTATCTATATCTTTATGTATAGCGCATGCTCGTAGGGACACTTTTCAAATCCATTCTTCTGGAAGTAGTCATCAATCCTCAAGTTCCACGCATGAGGTGCCTCCTTCGAACCATAGAGTGCTTTCTTCAACTTGTACACTTTATTGTCTTTGCTCTTCTTCACATATCTAGGTGGTTGATCGATATAAATCTTTTCTTCTAGAAAACTGTTTAGAAATGCAGATTTTATGTCCAGCTGATAAATCTTCCATCCATTTTGTGCTGAAAGTGAAATTAGTAATCTGATGGTTTCAAGTTTGGCAACCAAGGCAAAAATTTATCCATAATCAATCCCTTCTTTCTGCTTATAGCCTTTGGCAACAAGTCTTGCTTTGTATCTCTGAACTTCTCCTTGAGCATTCTTCTTGGTCTTGTAGACCCATTTCACACCAATAGTTTTGCAGCCCTTCGGGATATTTGTCAATTCCTAAGTCTTGTTCTTCTCGATGGATTGAATCTCCTCATCCATCACTTTTATCCATTTGTCTTCTTCATTAGCTTCCTCAAAACTAACCGGGTCGCTGGTCAATAACAGACAGTATAGAGTAACATACTCTTCTATTCGTTCTGTAGTTTCATATAGGTTAGCTAGATTTTGAGCTCCTCTAGGTCTCATGTCTAAGATTTCACGTTCTATTGGTGATGGAGCTTCATTCCTCTATGATGAACCATGTGGAGGTGTCTGCAGCTCGGGAACTTGTGACTCGATAGCCACTTCTCTTTTCTGTGTAGGTTCTTCTCCTTCAAGTGTCAATTCTGCATCTTTGGAACATTCAGCCTGGTCCCTTTTCCAGGATTCATTTTCTTTAAAAATGACATCCCAACTGTGAAAGACTTTCTTGTTAATGGGATTGTAGAGGCGATATCCCATGGTGCTATCGCCGTATCCAACAAGGATACACTTCTCTCCTTTATCATCCAACTTTGTCCTTCTTACTTCTGGGATCTTGGCGTAGGCTATGAAGCCAAATACCCTAAGATGACTCACACTGGGCTTGTGAGTACTCTAGGCTTCATGTGGTGTCTTTGTATCAAGACTCTTCGTAGGACACCGATTGACCAGATAGACTGCACGTGACACTACTTCTGCCCAAACAATCTTAGGCACATTCTTATCCTTTAACATGCTTCTAGCCATATTAAGGATTGTGCGGTTCTTCCTTTCGGCTACACCATTCAACTAGGGAGTGTAGGTCGGTGTGAACTGTGTTTGAACCCCTTGTTGCCTAAGGAATTATAGGAAAACTTCGTCTTTGTACTCTCCTCCTTGGTCTGACTAGAGAGACTTGATGCGATAGCCACTCTGTTTCTCCACAAGAGATTTGAACTCTTTGAACTTGTTGAACACCCTGATTTCCTTTTCAGAAAGTAAACTCAGGTCTTCCTGTTGTAGTCATCGATGAAGGTGAGGAAGTATCTATTTTGTCCATTTGAAAATGGTCTAAGTGGACCACACACGTCTGTGTGTACTAGCTGGAGCGGCATGGTTGATCTCCAGTTGGCTTGCTTTCCAAAGCAATTTTTATGTTGCTTGCTCAGAACACAGCTTTCATATATCACATATGCATGGTGGATAATGGGTAAGCCTTTCACTATTTTTTGCTCACCAATTGTTTCAAACTTTGAAAATTCAAATGTCCATACCTTAGATGTTATAGTCAGTCTTTGTCTATGATGATAGCGCTCAAACACCTTGGCATATCATGTTGGATGGTGAGCAGAAACAATTGATTCTTTGTCATTTGAACTCGAGTAACGAGCTTTCCTCGAGTGTCTATTATCACCATCTGCTTATCACTAAGGCTAATTCGGTAGCCTCTCTCCACAAGCTGTCCGAGACCCAAGATGTTAGTCTTTATATCTGGCACACAATAGACGTTGGAAATGTAAGCATGATCTCCGAACTTCTGTTTGATCAAAACATCTCCTCTCATTCGGACTGGGATTTTAGAATTATCGCCAAAAGAGATCTCCCCCTGAACTTTCTCATCATGTTCAAAGAATAGGTTCTTTCTGTCAATCATATGGTTGCTGACTCCAAAATTAAGATACTAAACACTTTGGTCCTGGGGAGTTGAATCATGTGCCATCAGCATTAACGACTCTCCATCTGCATGTTCAGTTTCGACAAGGTTAGCCTCCTCGCTAACCTTTTCTTATTATTGCCACCAACACTCATTGCTGTAGGGTTTGTACTTATGATAGTTGTAGTATTGAATGTTTCTTTTGTCTACGTTTGGGCGGTTATTGTATCCTCCTCTTCTTCCTTGTTCTCTGCCTTGTGGAACATAGTTCTGTTGATTTCGTCCTCCTCTAGTGGGACCTCTTCCGCCTCTACCACCTCTTCTAGAGTCAAAGTTTCCATAATTTCTTCCACGGGATCCTTGGCCTTGTCCTTTTCCTTGCTGTGACGTCCCCTTTTTGTCATATCTATCTGTAGTGAGGGACAACTTTGTTTGGAGGGCTTGCTCTAGTGCTTTATCATCGCTCCTTCTGTTGACTTTCTGCTCATGGGCTTAGAGTGAGCCCACAAGTTCTATTACACACATAGTTTCCAAATCTTTTGTTTCTTCTAGGGTTACAGCTATATAATCATATTTTGGATCTAGAGGTTGCAAAATTTTCTCACAAATTCTCTCGTCATTGAGAGTCTCTCCATTTCTTCTCAATTGATTTGATACTACCATAACTCGTGTATAGTAATCAGTAATAGATTCAGTAGATTTCATTTTTAAAGATTCGAACTCACCTTGCAATATTTGAAGAAGAATCTTCTTCACTTTGTCTACACCTTCGTGTGTTCGATGAAGAGAGTCCCAAACTTCTTTGGATGTCTTGGCGGAGGCGATGATTTTGAACGTGGTCTCATCAAGGTTTTGGTAGATTATGAACTTCGCCTTGCAATCCTTCTTTCGATTGGCTCGTAAGGTCGTTCTTTGAGCATCTGACATAGTTGCTTCGGCTTCTTTTGATGGGCTTTCTCTGTACGCATATTCAATGATGTCTATGACATCTTGAGCACCTAGAAAGGCTCTCATTTGAATAGACCAGTTGTCATAATTCTCTCGGGTCAATTTTGGAATGACTGCTTGGGTAGCACCATTTGCCATTGAATTTAATATATAAAAACATAGAGATGGGGGTTGATTTTGGTAAATCTGATGCCACTAATGTGTTTAGAAGGTCGAAAAACCTTAGGAATAGGTTTTGGATTGCAAAGAACCGGTCCAAAAATCATTGAACCGGCTACAGGAAGTTTTAGTGGTTTAAAACTGGGCCGGTTTAACTTAACGGTCGTTTAAATGGCGTTAGCACTTACCGTTGGGCCACATGGCAGCTTCTGCGCATCAGCTATTGGGGACAGAGCTGAGTTGTGGGTTGTTAAGCCAGGTCGCGGGTATTTTTATGTGATCAATTTTTTTTTTTCTATTTTTGAAGTAAAGGGAGATTGTGATTTCTAACCCATAGTTCATATTGGAGCTTACACAACAAACTACATTGACCAACCTCTTATATCCTTAAAATATTCCTCTTTACATTTTTTTTTTTTTAACTTTTTAAAGCCGAAAAACCTTCATCTAAAAAATTGAACCCTAATCTTCCTAGGGGTGAGTACGGGACAAACCACTTGATTTTTATGTGTAATCATTTTTTGGCACATTCAATAATTTATATTGTATTTTGGTACATAAAAAGAATAGTCAATTATACCATTCTACTTATACATTACGATCATGTATGCAAATTAGCTAGGTATCAATCGCCTAACACGATTAGAATGTCACGTTGCCAAAATCTAGAGAGTGTAGGAACCTTCTGCCGCGTGGCGAATTTAAGGTAAAAAAATTTAAAACGGAAATTGATAATTCTTGGGCGCACGCACGTATCAATATGGTTCAAACATAGCCACGTAAACCTTTCAAGCACACGTGTCAACATCCCAGAGAAGACTTCCATCACCGACTCGCCCATCTCCCTCCAGCACCTTCCCGCATCGTCCACCCTTCCAAAATAAATCAGCATCTCCCCCCACTTGCCCATTCGCAGCACAATTACAAAGTCACAGCTAGGTGCCAGAGAAATCGATCGCCCGCAGAAGCTCCCAACTGAACGAGCGCCATGGATCATGACGGGAACCAAACGGTGACGTTGCGCGTAGTGAGCGGTGACGAAGAAGGCCGGAAGAAGGTGGAGAAGACAAAGGTCAACACCCACAACATCGACACTCTCAAGAACGCAGAGAAGAAGCTGGTGGACAAGGGGTTGCAGCGCATGGACCGCCACCCGGCTAATGGGATCGGCATCGGCCGCGGGCCCCCGAAGTCCGGCCACGGCGGCAAGTACACGTGGGAAGGCCCCGACGACTTGATCCACTGCGAGCTGTCGGCGGTAGCGCTAGCCATTGACGAGAAGGACCCCAACTACGTGGAGGAGGGGGGGGGGGGGGGGGGCCGGCGGCGGATGTGAGGGGACTGGTGGTCGGGGAGGTTGAGGTTGCCAAGGCTGCTGAGATCAGAGAGGGGGTCGCTAGAATCGAGGTTGATCCTCATCTTAGGGTTAAATTTTTGAAATAGTTGTAAGTTTGTGCTTTGCGCCATGGGTAGTGCTCTGTGCATTCAAGACTAATGCGGTTTTACTGTCCATTTTTTTTTTTGGTTGGGATTGTACTATCATTAAAATAGTAAAATAGTCCTCCGTCAGTTTATTTACCTGTCTCTATTAGGATTATACGAAAGGTGGATTGTCACACCATCTTTTACTTGATGACTTTGATTTTCACCTCAATAAATATAATCTTACCTATATTATCCTATAAAAGGATATCTCGGTGCATAAGTAAGTTATAAAAAAAAAAAAGATAAACGTTAATTTTATATTATATTATAATTTTTTTTCGTGATAGTAAAGTTTTTATCATATCTGTTCATGGAGTAGGCATTATCGAATCAAGTAAATTTTTGTCTCGTTTTTATTTATTTATTTTTTACTTCTTTTATAACATATTATCAGTACGAAACCTTAATCAACTAACATATTTCTTTAACTCTTATTTAATTCACGACACTCTAATCGATTAATATATTTTTATATATTTATATCGTATATTTATACTATCTTGATGGATAGTTTTATTTCTGTTTATACCACTTTAATAGTTGGTTTTAAATCTGCCGAAGCGATAGTTCTCTTGAAGAGGTAATATATTTAAATTTATCGTTTATATTTTTAACCTCTCAAAGAGATGTTAAATTCAACCTCCTAAAGAGGTGAAACATTTATTCTCCATATGTAGTATATTTAACGTTCAGAAAGTGTTAAATTATTACTCAATTTAATATTATAAATTAGAATCATACTCCTAAATAGTACAAATTGAGAAAAATAAAATAATATTTCTAAAAGAAAGGTGGAAACACTATTATATTATAATTTCATTTTTGTTTTAGTTTTTATATTTTATTTTTTAAATTACTTTATTATTGTTAATTTATTCAAATGTCGAATTTAAGTAAAGTTGAATTTGTTTCCCTTGATAAGGCAACAATTATTTATCATGAATTCTTAATGTTGATAATCATTTAAATGCAATGAACTTGGGAGATACTATTTTAGATGGAAATATCGCATCCCTACATGATCACACAAAAGTTATGATCTTCTTCCGTCATCATTTAGATGAAAAATTAAAGACTGAATACCTTACTGTTAAAGATCCACTTATTCTGTAGAAAAATTTAAAGAATAAATTTGACCACTAGAAAACTGTGATTTTATCAAAAGCTCGATATGAATGGTTACACATGAAGTTGCAAGACTTTAAAATAGTTTGTGAGTATAACTTTGTTCTGCATAAGATTAGCTCGAAGTTAAAATTATGTAGTGAAAATATTACTAATGAAGACATGGTAGAAATTTTTTTTACTACTTTTCATCCCACTAATGAGCTCCTACAGCAGCAATATAGGAAAAAGAAATTTACTAAATTTTTTGAACTTATATCATGACTTCTTGTTGCTGAGTAAAATAACGAACTTTTTAATGAAAAATCACCAAACTCGTCCAATTGGTTCGATCTCATTCCGTAAAGTGAATATGAATACATCTCGTGATCGAGGACAAGGTCGCAAGCATGATCATGGGCATGGTCATGGTTGTGGTCGAAATAATTACTGGCATTAAGGTGATGCTACAATCCTTTAGAAGAAAGATAAACCCCAGAAGAGGGATGACACCCAGAAGCAGGTAAATGATCAAAATCAGCGACTCAAACAACATGAAACTAAATGTTACAGATGTAGAGGAAAATGTAATTGGTCACGTACCTGTATATATACCAAGCATTTATAAAAGAAAAAGAAATGACTAAAGAGGTTGAAACAAATTTTTCTAATAATGTTGTTCTAATAGATGCTGGACCATCCAATTCTATTTATCTTGATGTTGCTGATTTCCTTATAAATTCAGATGAAAATAATGATGTAATATTTTAAGATATATAGTAATTAATATTGTATTTTGATAAATTGCCACTATGATCAATTATAGTAATGAGTATTTAAAATATTTGTTGTAGTGTGAATTGTCTTAAAGTTTTGTGTTGACCTTATATGTCATATCCCGTTTTGAGAATGACAAATAATTTTGTATCTTATCAGTGCCTTTAGTTTTTGCATAGGTCCATTCTTAGCACGTATGGATGGTAAAGATATAGTTGATGTCATAAGGAACTCAATACTCACACCATATAATAATGTTTGTAGAAGTAAAGGGAATGAAGACCACTATTATCAATTGTATTTGCATTTAATTTTGTTAGTCTGATACCAAACTGTAATGACCTGCTACCTATATAACATTTTTCCCAACTATATATATAACATAAATATCATCTGCCTGAAATACTACTAAAAATATCTCAGACTCAAAGGAGCATTGAGGAAACTCTGTGCGTCATACATTCCTAAGCAGCAGTATACAAGAAACTGTAAATTGTCATATACGCAATACCAGAAGGTTATAATATTCTAAAGTATATTTACAACACAAAATACCCAGTGACAACATCAAAAACCTAGGATCTACCCCAAATCACTGGCACCAAAAATACACCTACCCCTCCAGCAAAGGCAGCACAAGACAACGTCTACCCGCAAACCTGATTTGCTCGCCTAACTAGATCTCCTAAAAAAGAGTAAGTCACTGGGATGAGACAATGCTCAGTAAGAGCAAATATGCTATCATTAGTGTGTGGAAGATGAGTTGCACATTTAATATACTAAAATAATACTGATAATGTAAAATCAGAAAGTTGATATGCTGTACAAAACACATGTAAAGCATTTTAACATACAACTGTGTATCTGGGTTTGCTATCTGTACGTACTACTAATATGATAATATATACTGCAACTGTATGATATATCTGTACATAGGAACTTCTGCTAATACCCTGGGATCTGTATGTCATGATTTATGTGACGCCCCGAACCCACCAAGTGGGACCCAAGTGCCACGTGTTCCAATCACCTGTATCTGATACCATAATTAACATGCACGCAGCGGAACACAAATAAATAACCTCAAATAAATACCAGAGTTCTATATAACAACTCAAAAACAAACACTACAACATCCAGATATCCATATCCCCAACCAGTATTTAAAACATAATCTCGTACAAATATATATCTGTATATATATATCAGTATCTCACAATACCTTAAAAGAAACTACAAAAAATAATCACAGTCTAGGCCTTCCAACCCGTCTCTAGAAGAACTTAAAAAATTGTTAATCCACTAGGGTGAGACACTTCTCAGTAAGGGTGGAGTAAATTATTACAGTGTGTGACAAATGAGTTTTAATATTTACATATCAAAATAAACTGCTTCTCACATAATATCAATAACAATTGAGAAAATGTACCATTAATAACATCCCCACATGCAAACCCAAATACCACAGTAATTCATACTCAATTTATTAGGAAAAATTATTCTTATGTCACAAGAATTTAATATCATATGCAATTATCCCAAATATAAATTTTAAACAAAATCATCATTTTCTAGTACTCAAACGATTCTAAAAATCATATATATAAATAATAAATTTCATACGCTCGTAAATAACCGGTTCACCTTAATAAATTACTGATATAATTTTATTCCTCCTTACCTGATTCCCTGAATCACGCGTGCAGGGCTCCCAAACTTATACCCGCGACGTTCACCCAAACCTTGATTCAATCATATCAACCCCAATAAAATATTATTTTAACCTTTCCTAATTTACAATAATTAAATAACAATTAATTTCTAAATAACCCATTTATCCTAGTTTTGGAGCTATTTCCACAACGACCCCACGGGAAATTCGCTTTGCTAGATTTGTAGAGAATCATCCATAGATTATCGTGGTGGTGTCTGATCGCCCATTTGACTTAAAATTTAGGAAAAATTGAGACAATAATGAGAATTTGGCTTACCCGAGGAGATATGCCCACATTACTCCTATGATAAATCCACTTGGGTAGATATGTCGGTGGCAGAGAATGGAGTTCGGTGGTATTCTCGAATTTTCAATCGGGCGAGAATCTGCTGTGAAATCGTAGAAAGAAAAGGAGTGGAGAGCGTGAGTTGAGAGAATTTTTTTTTCTTTCTTTCCCTGCTGTTTTGCGTGTGGGAGGAGTCTTTTTTTTTTTTTTCTACTTTCCTTTGCTCCAGGAAACTTAAGAATTAAGTTTCCTTTTTTTTTTTTTTTCTTTCCTTTATCCTTTATCATTACTTTTATATATACTTTTATATATATATATATACTTATATATATATATATATCCAAAATTCTCAAATTTCTTAATTTAATTAATTTTCTTAATAATAATAATTTTTTTAATATTTTTTTTGGGTCATTACATTCTCCCCTCCTTAAAAGAATTTCGTCCTCGAAATTTGCTAATCAATTTTAGAACAACAAATCAATTTAACATTTAAATCCTCAATTAAAACATCAAAGAGCCAGCTTATCCCCAAATCAACTTAACCTTCAAGTTCTAATTATGAGTTCCAGACTCTCCGCTAAAAAACATCACCGTCAACGGATTTATTGTGGTTTTCTAAAACTGGCCAGATTTAAAGACTCATAGAAGTTTATCAAGAGATTTCTGCCTCTAAGCTACGAAACAAAACTCAAAATCTCCTATCAACATCCTAATCTACCCATTCCTATTCTTATCCTTATTCGTACCTATACTCTAGTATTAATCAATCTTAAAGTCTGCAGAATCTATAACCTAATGCTCTGATACCACAATGTGACGCCCCGAACCCGCCAAGTGGGACCCAAGTGCCACGTGTTCCAATCACCTGTATCTGATACCATAATTAACATGCACGCAGCGGATCACAAATAAATAACCTCAAATAAATACCAGAGTTCTATATAACAACCCAAAAACAAACACTACAACATCCAGATATCCATATCCACAACCAGTATTTAAAACATAATCCCGTACAAATATATATCTATATATATATATATCAGTATCTCACAATACCCCAAAAGAAATCACCAAAAATAATCCCAGCATAGGCCTTCCAACCCGATCTCTAGAAGAACCTGAAAAATTGATAATCCACTAGGGTGAGACACTTCTTAGTAAGGGTGGAGTAAATTATAACAGTGTGTGACAAATGAGTTTTAATATTTACATATCAAAATAAACTGCTTCTCACATAATATCAATAACAACTGAGAAAATGTACCATTAATAACATCCCCACATGCAAACCCAAATACCACAGTAATTCATACTCAATTTATTAGGAAAAATTATTCCCATGTCACACGAATTTAATATCATATGCAATTATCCCAAATATAAATCTTAAAAAAAATCATCATTTTTTAGTACTCAGACGATTCTAAAAATCATATAGATAAATAATAAATTTCATACGCTCGTAAATAACCGGTTCACCTTAATAAATTACTGATATAATTTTATTCCCCCTTACCTGATTCCCTGAATCACGCGTGCAACGCTCCCAAACTTATACCTGCGACGCTCACCCGAACCCTGATTCAATCATATCAACCCCAATAAAATATTATTTTAAATTTGCTCCGCTAGATTTGTAGAGAATCATCCCTAAATTCTCGTGGTGGTGTATGATCGCCCATTTGGCTTAAAATTTAGGAATAATTGAGATAAGAATGAAAATTTGGCTTACCTCAGGAGATATGCCCATGTTACTCCTATGATAAATCCACTTCAATAGATATGTCGGTGGCGGAGAATGGAGTTCGGTGATATTCTCGAATTTTCAATCGGGCGAGAATCCGCCACGAAATCGTAAAAAGAAGAGGAGTGGAGAGCGTGAGCTGAGAGAATTTTTTTTTTTTTTTTTCTTTTCTTCCTTTCTTTCTTTCCCTGTTTTTCTTTTTCTTTATCCTTACTTTTATATATACTTGTATATACTTTTATATACTTACTTATATATGCTTATATATATATATATATATATATATATATATATTCTTACATATATACTTTTATATACATGTATATGTATATATCCAAAATCCTCAAATTTTTTAATTTAATTAATTTTCTTAATAATAATTAATTAATTAATAATAATATTTTTTTTAATTTTTTTTTGGGTTGTTACAATTTAAACCCTCATTACAGGGTTGTGCAACCCATAGGCTAGACTTACTCTGGTTGGCCTACCAAACAAGGCAATCTATCTCTATCATCCGCCAATCTAGCCCACTGCAATCTCTCCGGGAAATCTCCATATCTATCATCGTCTAACCAGCCACCTCAACCCAACTCATTGGAGAGACTGCAATCTCTCCTGGCACGGTTAGACGAAATCCATATACTATCTGAGTTATGTGGTTGCACTCTATCTATAATAGCAATGGTACCGTGCTCTTCTGTATATCTTTGTCTGTAATATCTATAGGGATCTGATACTGTGTAATACTGTAGATATAAAATATATATTTCTCTTTCTATTTTAACATGATTTCAAAGCAACCATAACACTATAAATTTGAACTATAATATCTGAAATATCTGAAATTTTTTTTCTGAAATATCTGTAATATCTGTCTGTAATATTTGTAATTTCTTTCTGAAATATCTATAATATCTGTTTCAGTGTAATGGTTTAGAAATCATGTTATTATGACAAATGTTATAAATCTTACTTTTTGCTAATGAACTTCTATAACTGGATATCTGTAAAATTTCATAATCAACATGTTAAACTATAATAAATTCATGCCACAAAACTGTGTAATTAAAATCTCATGTTTCATATCTGTAATCTCTTTGAAATAATAATAATCATGATATTCTAGAAAAATAAACTGATCAACATGCTTGTAAATATACATACATAATCTTCTGTTATACATTCTAAAAACTTCCTAGTATAGCATATTTCCCTTACTTAATTTCTAAAAAGCCTCTTCTATATCCTGCCCTACACCGGCAGGGTTCCCTGTTCAATACCCTAAAAACAACATCTTTCAAAATAAAACATCAGTATTTCTTCCTATACTATATTTATTATAACTGTGGGAAAGACAAATACTTAATCAAATGTCTTACCCTAAGATTGGGATGAATTTCAAACCAGCCCCACCAACGATCTACTCTAGTAGACTTGAAGAGAACTTTCTCAGAAGCGTTGTGGTGGCCTCGGATCGTCGAACCAACAAGAATCCAGCCCAAAAACTTAGAGAGAAGGTAGGAGAGACGAATAGGAGAGAAAGAGAAAGAGGATTTCGTACATGAATTTTAGTTGAAAAATGAAGTTTAGGCTATTTACACACTAGCCTTCGCTGATGAGTTATGTCACTTCGTTGACGAGGTCAAGAAAGAAGTTCGTCGACGAGTGTGTTAGTTTTGGTACAACCCCAAGAGGGGGGGTGAATTGGGTATTTAAAATTTATCGCCTAGGTTAATTGGTTTTATCAATAGTGTAATACAGCCTAGGGTCAATCTATACAGTCAATAAATAAACATACACATGCAGTAAAAGTAAGGCGCAAAATGTAAACAGTACACGCACTATGTTATCGAGGTTCGATCAAATTGCCTATGTCCCCGCCTTGGCCACACCAGTACAAGGATTACCACTATAATGCTTACTTAAAATGGGTGGAGCAGAACCTATACAACCAGGTCAATTCAAGGGGCTAACCTCAACCAACACGCCTTAACAGGATGGCGCACCTAGCTTCCTAACTGGGTCTAAACCAATCCGGGACTATTCCACAGGGCTAGTCTCCCTCTTCAGGTTTGCGCCTAGAATACAACCAATGTGTATAAAATGTGTACACGAAAATATGCTTCTAGACAAGCAGATGTGTGCACCAATACAACTCAATCAATATTGCAAGCACGAATGATATGTAAATATGCTCAGTGCTCTAATGTGAGCTAAACACTGAATCAAATATAGATTTTCAGTTTAGATCTAGAGTGTATATCCAAGCAAGATTTGAAACACAATATGTGAATAACACAAAATTAGATCAGGGTTTCAAATATGTAAGCAAGTTGAATCAAACAAACTCAATAAAATATTTCAATATACAAAACACAATGGAGTTGTTTGAAAGACTAGCTTTTTGGAAAGGATTTTTGTACACCAAAATCTAGGTTTAGGTATCTTGCAATGACAATGCAAGAACCACAACCTTCAAAGACTTTCCACACAAGATTTATCAAATGAAATCAGTGGAAGAACTTTAATGCTAAACTCTCAAAGAAAATCAATCAAATAATAATACAAATGAGAGTTTCAGCTAGAGAGATTAAGCATAATAGCCTAAGAGATACTCACAATGCTTAAAGAGATCAAGAATGAGGAGTATGTGAGTGTTTGGAAGTAGTATTTGGCTAATATAGGGTTTTGGATGTTAAGAGAATTTGACCTTAATCAAGTTTGCTAATCCTTTAGTAATTAAGACAAATGAACATAGGTAAGGGGGATTTTTTGACCGTTGGGGACACAATGGGTATAATTCAATTTTTTTCAAAATCCATTAAGAAAATTAACCCAGTTTATCCCATTTAAAAATCAGTAAAAAATATTTTAACCCGCGAGGTACGAGTTCCCGAATAGACACAGTCAAAAATCCAGTTTTTAGTGGTTCGAGAGCCCGAATAGTGAGTCGGTCGGCCGAACAAAAGTCAGTAGCATTTGTTCGTTAGTTCGGGTGCCAAGCTCATAGTTCGATTAATCGAATTGACTACTTTGGTCGCCCGAGCCCAATTTGAACGTAATTATTTGGTTGCCCGGGTAGTTGAAAAGTGCTCTAACATAAGTTCAGGTGCCTAGGGAAGATACGCTCAAATCAGGTTCAGGTGCCCGAATACTTAAGTCAACATATTGACTCATTCGGTATCCCAAGCCGTTTTATACGGCATAGGTTCGGTAGCCCGAACCCTCTTAACATTTCAATTTCAGTTCATTTTGGCCAAGATTGATTCCCCTGATATGAAGATGATAATGGGGACTTATTATTGCATATGTCTTGGGACCTAAGGTCTTTATAAGTATGCCCAAAAACCTAGCATCAGTCTACCAAAGGATACCCTAAGGTCATTCGTTCTCTAAGGTCTTTCTAAGGTATATGTTAGTACCTAAGGTCCAACTAGGGTCGATTTGAGCATACCTACCTATCGCCATATGAGTCACTGTCGACGAGACTCTCATGTGTGCTTGTCGACGAAGCCCATTTGTTCATCGACAAGACCTTATTTTAATTTCTTCTTTTCTCTCTTTCTCTTGTTATTGATTTATGGAAATTATCCAAGTCTCTACAAATATGGTTTGTAATAATTGCATTATATGCATGATAAGATGCATAAGCTCAAAAACCATAGAATGACCTTAGGGATCGGTCAACCGACGTCAGATTTTTTGGGTTAACTCAAGGCCCTAGATTGACCTTAGTTGACTTCATGAAAAATCCTCTCAAGCTTAAATGCGAAAATATACAAATAGGGATAAAATTATATAAGGCCAAAAGAAGAAGAAAAATTTTCAAAGGACCTTGGTCGACCAAACCATTGGCGTTGTAAACGCCTCAGTAGACTGACTGGCCAGAAAGTCAATATGTTGACTTGGCTTGGTCGACCGAACCAAATTGAACGTACCTTCCACGGTCGACCGAACCATGATAGTGATTGTTCCTACCTTCCATAGGCGACTGAACGTTCAGTTTAAAATGAGCCTAGCAAACCGAACCTCATGAATCGGCCAACTGAACTGGTGGACAAGCGACCGAACCTCAAAAGTTTGGGAAATTGCCTCTGTTCGGTCAACTGACTGTTTACCACATCAAACTGAACCTTGCAATCATTTCAAAAAGGTTTTGTCTATCTGTCCGTTGCTGAGGGTCGATTAACCGAACCTCTCAAGTTGAAATTTTTTAACTGCGATAAAACGAGGTTAATTTTAATTAACCTTCATTAAAATTTTCTAAAATGACTCTTGTGTCCCCCCAACGGTTATAATTTGTTGAACATCTATAAATACTCATTCATTTGGAGAGATTAAGTATTGATTAGCAAACTTGATTAACAAAAACTCTCTCAAAATCTGTGCAAATTTCTTTTATACTCTTATTCATACAAGCTCACATTTTTACTCCTACTAATTTTCTCTTGCAAAATCATTTAAGTAAGAGTGCTTTAAGATCATCCATTTCATTTACAAAAGCTCACACTCTCATTGCACATTCCTATTTAAAATTGATTTTTAGAAGACTGAGCTAGAGTTTTCCCTTGATATTTAATCCATAATTCTTTTGGGAAAACTCTTGAACTTGTGAGTCTTGCATTCTTGTTGCAAGATTCAAGAGCTTGTCTTAAGCTACTGTGCAATTACCCAGGAAATTTTAATGATAAAATTATTGGGAAAAATAATAGATGAAAAAGATAAATAAGGAATAAAGGAAAAGAAGAGAGGGAAAAGAAATTGTAAAAGGATATTAAACAAGTTCTTGTCGACGAGCAAGATTTTCTCGTCGACGAGAGATCTACAGAAACTCGTCGCTGAGTATGCATGTCACGTCGACGAGTCCACGTGTCTCGTCGACAAGGCCCTACCTATAAATAGAGTTTGTTTCATTTTCAGTGAGAAACTTCAGAATTTTACTCTCTCTCTCTCTCTCTCTCTCTCTTAAAAATGGATCCTCAACCTTCTCTCTTCGATTTCGGGCTGGATTTGACCCGGTTTGATGATTCGGAACCACCATGAGGTTCGTAGGATCATTCTCTATAATGCTGTGGGAGCTGATCGTTGATTTGAGAGGTTTGGAAAACATCCCAAAATTAGGGTAAGTGAGTTATTTTGGAATTTTCTTAACAAATAATGTTATTTGGAGCTTAGAAAGTATTAAATAAATATTTTTCTAAGATTTGAGTCAATTGGGGTTTATTTAATTAAACTAAGGATTTTGAACCAGGGACCGGGTGAGCATCATAGGCATCGGTTTGGGATACCTGTTTGTGTAAATCAAGGATTTAGGTAAGGGGGAAATTTATATATTAAATCAGGTTTTCATGAATTAAATAAAATGGAATATGTTATATATATGTATATATGTTTTCTTGTGGGAGTAAAATGTCAACCATGTAAATAATGTTTTCTGAGCTTAGGGCTGCTTATTTAGTTATTTATATATGAAAATGAACTGATGAAAGTGAAAAATATTTTTAGGTTAATTATGTAAGAAATGAAAGGTATTTTCAATATATAAACGTTAAATGTTGGTTGGCTTATTTTTCATGCAATGTATGAATTTTACTGTTAAAATGCGTGGCATGAGTAGAGGGTAATGTTGTGTAAATGTATGCTATATGTATAAGATGCAGGCTATGTAAGAAATGCAATGATGATGAAATGTATAAGAACCATGTTGCTTGTGTTTGATAATGCAATCATGTATGCAATGAAAGTTAAAAGGAACTGTAGACTAATTGATGATAGCTAAAAGGAGCTATGTTAGCAGATTCTAGCGCATATCTATGTGGACTAACTGATGTGCAACTAAAAGGAGTTATAGTACGAATGAATGAAATGAAAATGAATGAAATGGAAATGTGAATGAAATGGATATGAAACGTGAAATGTGAACGATGTAAAATGTTAAAGGTTACGTAAAGTGTGTTGACTCTATGAGTCAAATCTTGTTTTGATAATAACAAATCACTTGGTATTTGATCTGTGCATTGATATTGTGAACATGAACTATATTAAGCATGCACGGAAGGATAATAAGTCATGGAGGCCATAAAGAACAAAGCATACATATTTAGGCAAGATCCATGGAACTCAAAGAGTATAAGAATGAAGATGCAAGCAACAAGTTCATGAGTGTCATGGGAATGGGTACTTAGAACTCATGTATTTACATTTTCATATGATTTAATTTGATGCTCAAATCATAAACTAGAATGACCTAAGGACTCATGCATTTCATGTACATAATTAGGGGACATTCATGGACTTAGAAATATTTTTAAAACACCAAAAAATATTTTTATAAAAGAGCCAAGAAAGAGAGGAAAGCAATTTTTCAAAGTATGAAGGAAAAATTTAGGAAAGAGGAACTTCAGACGACTGAACTCAACGGTTAGTCACCTGAAGTTGCCACTTTAGAAGATTGAAGATAACCTCAGTCGTTTGAAGAATTTCTTCAGAAGACCGAAGAATAAATTTAGTCGACTGAAGAATTTATGGTGAAACACAGAACCAAACAGAACCACCTCAGAAGACTGAACCCAGACTTCAGTCGTCTAAACCCGACACTTCAGTCATCTGAACCCTAAACTTCAGTCGTCTGACCCTATGTCCAGGTTGATTTTTCGAAACTTTAAGGAACTTCAGTCATCTGAGCCTTTGACCTCAGTCATCTGAACTTGAAGGAAAACTTAAAAATTCAATTTTTAATAAAAGAACTCACGAGATATTTTTTGATCCAACGACTGAGATCTATTCTAAGCGTAAGACACTTATATATTGAACATCCAAACCCTAGTACAGAAGCTAAGATCATTGAGAATAGAGGAGAACAAACCTTTGGCATTCTCTTGAGGAGATTGCACGTTTAGCTCAACTTGAACGCACTGCTGAAACTTTAGATTGGGATTTCAAAGTTCTTACGTTGAATCTGAGCTAAGGCTACCTCAATTTTCAAAAGACAATCTAGCAATCATTGTGCACTCCTTTTGGTATTGAGGTTTGGTAAATCAATCTGCAAGTTAATATTTATTCTCATAAGAGTTGTTTATATATACTGATTTGCTTGTTGATATATATATATATATATATATATATATATATATATATCTTCCAAAGAACTTTTCATCTCAAAATCAGTTATTGAACATAAGCTGAGTGATTAATCTTGAGTGTATTTATTAATAGACCATTTAAATTAGATCACTACTCAAGAAAGGTTTTTGCCATAGGCTAACCAGCTTTGATTCAAGTGTGTATTCAGGCTCTATATTTTAGATATCTTAAAACCACTTAATTAACTATCCTTAGTGTTCATAATTGTTTATTTTATTGAGGGATATTTTTTAGAAAACTTTATTTTAGTTTTTGATCTTTGGAAATCATATTATATATATATATATAGATAGATTTGCATATTACAAAGATCATTGTGTGATTGAATATTTGAAAAAAAGTTGTTGATTTTGAATGATCTAATATTCAAGAGAAAGTTTTTGAATAAGTTCACATTAGATATATTCATGCATTTTTGCAAAGTGAACCAGAACCCAAATTTTCTCAAAAGCGTTTACAATATATCTTTATTTTTGGGAGATTTGATAAAAGGGATAGTTAGTGAATCATATTTTGCATATAACGATTATATCGTTACATTCATTCTGAGCTTCAAGTTTCATCGTATGAATATGTATTAGTAATTTCAATTGTACTCACTAGCTTTATTGGAAGCAACTTTGAGTGTTTTACATATTTCATTGTATTCACGGTTCGAGTTGTGAACCGGGTTTGAGGAGAGAGTTGTATCTCTTGTGAGCAGCAGAGTAGTAGGAAGCTAAACCTCTTATAAGAAGTGGATTGTAAGGGAAGCTTCGTCCCAATTTAAGGAGTATGGATTATAGTGGAATCCTTGAGTGGGTTGCTTAAGGCGAGGACGTAGGCCGGGTTGGCTGAACCTCATAAAAACTGTGTTTGCATTCTCTCTTCCCTTATCTTTTTAATTTCCGCAACACACTTCATTATTTACATTGCATGTATGTTTGTTGAATAATCTCACACGAACTTGATAAGTATTTGGTTAAATTTAGACATAGGGACTAAGTGATGAATAAGTTTCAAAGAATTTTTAAAAATACCCAATTCACCCTCCCACCCTCTTGGGATTACACCTAAATCAACAAAGTGAAATGCCAAGGAATGCTAAAGTTATGAACATGAACAAATATGGATGATTGAATAACAATAGACAAAATAATGTATAATGATATTATCAGATATATATGTTAGTAGAACATGTTACTTTAGGGGGGGGGGGCAAACTCTTCACCTGAGGGCTTGTTGAGAAAGGTGAGTGTATTAATAATATCATATGTACCAGTAGGCTGCATAATGCACTAGAGAAGAGGGAAACTACTTGTATAGGCGGGTAAATTTCCTTATTCTTAGGGGCCTTCGCTGGTAAACTTTGTATGAATTGTGTGAGTACAAGATTAATTTATCACTTTAGGGCTTACTGAGTAACGTGACTGCCCTGGTATGCCTCAATTGTGACCTTTGGGTTGCCTAATGTATTAGGGCAGAGGGTTGCTACTTGTATGGGCGGGTAAACACCCCTATCCTTGGGTAGTCTCGTGGATAAATATCCTGCATGTGTTTTAATTAGATCAGGAAATGTTTTTTAAGAATTTATGTTAATGGTTTTTGCAATTGATATTAAAATATTATATATGATTTTCATGTTCACCACAAACTGTTTTAATGTGTATATATATATATATATATATATATATATATATATATACATATATTGTTTCTTTCCCTTACTAAGATGCGTCTAACCCGATTACAAATTTGTCTTTTCAGGACCATCACATAAACAAACTTAGAGAAGCTCAAGGTTGATAGCATTTTTGGGTTCTGCATAGAGAAAAAGGTATAAACATTTTGGCGATATTTGGGATGTATATAAGTTATGTTTTATGTTTTATGTTTTAAGTCTTTTGAATTTTATGGATGGTTGTGGAATATACTGGTGATTGTGACTATTGAATATTTTTGGAGATATGTGTATATATGGGAATACAGGTGATGATTGGTTATTATGGATTATAGATAGAAATAGTAAACTCTAGTATTATTGTTATGATTAAGGATCATAATTATGTTTTCCACTGCGTACATGGTATTTATTTATGGATTATCAGGATTTAATCAGGAATAATGCACCGAACCGGATTTAAGGGTTCGAGGCGTTGCATTTTGGTATCAGAGCAATGATTTTGGGATTTTGAGAACTTAGGAAATGATTTATACTAGAGTATACGAATGAGTTAGGATGAAAAATAGGAGATGGGTAGGTTAGGTGTTGATAAGTATAGGATTTTGTCTTATAGCGTGGAGGCTAAAATCCCTTGACGGACTTCTGTAATTTTCTGATTCAATCGATGGTTTTAGAAAACCACAGTAAATCCATCGACGATGATGTTTCTTTGCCGTGAGATTCAAGGAGCTATGAAAGGATGATTAGTAGGTAAAATTTTGAGGATGAAATTTCTTGAGGGGGGAAGAATGTAATGACCTGAAAAATTTTAATGATAAAATAATTGGAAAAAATAATAGATGAAAAAGATAAATAAGGAATAAAGGAAAAAAAAAAAGGGAAAAGAAATTGTAAAAGGATATTAAACAGGTTCTCGTCGACGAGCAGGATTTTCTCATCGACAAGAGATCTATAGAAACTCGTCGTCGAGTATGTATGTCATGTCAACGAGTGCATGTGTCTCGTTGATGAGGCCCTGCCTATAAATAGAGTTTGTTTCATTTTTAGTGAGAAACTTCAGAATTTTACTCTTTCTCTCTTTCTCTCTCTCTCTCTCTCTCTCTCTCTCTCTCTCTCTCTCTCTCTCAAAAATCGATCCTCAACCTTTTCTTTTCAATTTTGGGCTGGATTTGACATGGTTTGACGATTCGGAACCACCACGTGGTTTGTAGGATCGTTCTCTGCAAGGCTACTGGAGCTAATCGTTGATTTGAGAGGTTTAGGAAACATCCCAAAATCAGGGTAAGTGGGTTATTTTGGAACTTTCTTAACGAATATTGTTATTTAAAGCCTAGAAATTATTAAATAAATATTTTTCTAAGATTTGAGTCAGTTGGGGTTTACTTAATTAAACTAGGGTTTTTGAACCAAGGACCGGGTGAGCATCATAGGCATTGGTTTGGGATACCTGTTGGTGTAAATCAAGGATTCAGGTAAGGGGGAAATGAAATAAAATGGAATATGTTATATATATATATATATATATATATATATATATATATGTTTTCATGTGGGAGTAAAATGTCAACCATGTAAATTATGTTTTCTGAGCTTAGGGCTGCTTATTTAGTTATGTATATGTGAAAATGAACTAATGAAAGTGGAAAATATTGTCAGGTTAATTATGTAAGAAATGAAAGGTGTTTTCAGTATATAAACGTTAAATGTTGGTTGACTTATTTTTCAAGCAATGTATGAATTTTACTATTAAAATGTGTGGCATGAGTAGAGGGTAATGCTGTGTAAACATATGTTATATGTATGAGATGCAAGCTATGTAAGAAATGTAATAATAATGAAATGTATAAGGACCATGTTGCTTGTGTTTGATAATGTAACCATCTAAGCAATGAAAACTAAAAGGAGCTGTAAACTAATTGATGACAGTTAAAAGGAGTTGTGTTAGCAAATTTTAGCACATATCTATACGAACTAATTGATGTACAACTAAAAGGAGCTGTAGTACGAATGAATGAAATGAAAATGAATGAAATGGAAATGTGAACGAAATGGATATGAAATGTGAAATGTGAACGATGTAAAATGTTAAAGGTTACGTAAAGTGAAATGCCAAGGAATGCTAAAGTTATGAACATGAATAGATATGGATGATTGAATAACAACAGAAAGAATAATGTATTATGATATTATCAGGTATATATGTTAGTAGAACATGTTATTTTAGGGCGGGGCAAACTCTTCGCCTGAGGGTTTGCTGAGAAAGGCGAGTGTATTAATAGTATCAGATGTACCAGTAGGCTGCATAACACACTAGGGCAGAGGGAAACTAGTTGTATTGGCGGGTAGATTTCCTTATTCTTGGGGGCCTTCACTGGTAAACTTTATATGAATTGTGTGAGTACACAATTAATTTATCACTTTAGAGCTTACTGAGTAAGGTGAGTGCCCTGGTATGCCTCAGTTGTGACCTTTGGGTTGCCTAATGTATCAGGGCAGAGAGGTGCTACTTGTATAAGCGGATAAACACCCCTATCCTTAGGTAGTCTTGTGGGTAAATATCCTTCATGTGTTTGAATAGGATCAGGAAATGTTTTTTAAGAATTTATGTCAATGGTTTTTGCAATTAATAGTCAAATATTATATATGCTTCTCATGTTGACCACGCACTGTTTTAATATATATACTATTTCTTTCCCTTACTGAGATGCGTCTCACCCAATTACAAATTTATCTTTTTAGGACGACTACGTAAACGAGCTTAGAGAAGCTTAAGGTTGATAGCATTTTTGGGTTCTAGATAGAGAAAAAGGTATAAACATTTTGGTGATATTTGGGATGTATATAAGTTATGTTTTATTTTTTACGTTTTATGTTTTAAGTCTTCTGGATTTTATGGATGGTTGTGGAATATACTGGTGATTGTGAATATTGAATATTTTTGGAGATATGTGCATATATGGGAATATAGGTGATGATTGGTTATTATGGATTATAGATAGAAATAGTAAACTCTGGTATTATTATTATGATTGAGAATCGTAGTTATGTTTTTCGTTACGTACATGGTATTTATTTATGGATTATCAGGATTTGATCAGGAATAACGCACCAGACCGAATTTAAGGGTTCACGACGTTACATATTGGCTATTTCATTTTTGACAAGTTAGAATATGAATATCTTTTACACTTGATACTTTAAAAATTATTCTTGAGATATTTGCTTGTACTCTAAAGATCTTTGAGATTATTTCTTGTGATTGACATACATATATTGACTCAAAGATTTATTCACAACACTCTCACATATAAATATTGTTATAGTTGCATACAACTGAGAGTTGGGTTATAGACTTCACTGAGCTTATACATTCCTATCATATTGAAATGTAATTTTTTTTTGTATTGTGCGTATTGGTGCATATCTGCTTAATGGAGAAGCACGCATATTGTACACGAAAATTATACTGATTATCTGTTGTATTCTAGGCGCGGCCTGAGGGGGTGTTAATCTAGCCCATAAGGATTGATTGTAAAAGTTGAGGTCAACCCTGGTAATTTGACTTGGTGGTGTATACAGTGCCGCTTCACCTGTTAAGCAAGCTTTAGTGGAATCCTTAGACTTAGGAGTTAGAGGCGGGGACATAGGCAGTATTGGCTGAACCCCGGTAACATATCTTGAGTCTGCTCTTAAATTCCTACACTTTAATTTCTTCTACATGCTTGCTTATATTTAATTTATTATGAATGTGTGCATGATTTAAATATTGTGAATGATTGGGATAAGCTAAGCCTGCTGTACTTGCCTTGATTATCTTCTCAGTTAAATTCGTGTTAGGTAATTGGTATTTGTTTAGACAAACCCTAAGTTGAGTTATATTGTCGGTGATTTGGATTTAAACTAGGAAGGATAATTTTTTAAATACTCAATTCACCCCCCTCCTTTTGGGAATACACCAATTCCAACACTTTAATCAATTCTAAGATGTCTTTGGAAGAAGTTTATTTAGCTAACAGTGCTCAACACACACAATTCTTCGAGATAGGAAATATTTCTATTACTTGAATATATCTTCAACAAACGTTAATACAATATCTGGTTCTTTAAATTTGATTGAGGGTTCCAGAAGAACTAATATAAAGTTACCCAATGGTACTTCATTACAAATTGATAAAGCTTTATATTCTAACAGATCCAAAAGAAATTTGTTAAGTTTTAAAGATTTAAGATTTAATGGATATCACATTTGTTGACCTTTTTAGTTCAATCCCTATTTTGATGCTGACAAAGCACGAATATCATATGTGTGTACGTAGTTTGTGAACAAGCATGTTATTTAACACACATATAAGGGGATTAAAGATGGAAGCCATAAAGAATGTAAAGATCACAATCGAGCGCATTCCATGAAGTCAAAGGAGTAAAGAAGAAGACATTTACTATTTCATTTGTAATGCATTTTAGTTTTTATTATTTGGTCTTTAATAATGCATGCATTTGCATTATATAAATACTAAAGCTCATGACCATGCCCTAAGGGAAAAATTGAAATTTTAATGACCTCGGTCCATCGGCCTATTTTAAACATAAAGCCTTCAACTGATCAGCCTTCTTATATGGGCCAGATTTACATGCATCGGTTGACCGACCAAATTAGTTCAAAAAGGCCCTCAGCCGACCGGTCACCAAGACCGGCAGATCGGGCCTGGACCTTAGCCAAACGAACCTACAAAGCTTCAAAAACTTTCCTAAGCCAGCTGATCGACCCTTTCCTCGGCCAACCGAACCCGTTTCAAAATTTAAAATTCTTGTGTGTGGTCAATCGATCGGCGCCAGCATCGGTCGACCGAACCTCTTGGGTCTCGATAATTTCCAGCACTTAAACACAGTTAAATACCAATTGTGTACCCAAACAATCATATTTTCAACATGCCTATAAATACCCCTTCATAAGCTTAAATTAGTAACTTTGATTAATTTAAAAAAAACTCTCTAAAATATATTTTTAATCAAAGTTCCCCCACTTCCATTTTTATTTGAAAAATTTTTTTGGGGTAAAGTTTTACACTTTTAAACTCTCTCATTATTTTTGAAAATCTTTCACAGCAAAAAGACTGGTTTTTAGTGACGAAAGTTTTAGTGACGGATTCAATTTCGTCACTAATAGTATGTTGACTTTGGTGTATTCCCAATAGAGGGCTGAATTGGATATTAAAAAAATTTATCTCCTAGATTAAACTATCCAGAAGCAATATATACACAACCTAGGGTCTGTCTATGCAATTCCAAATGTGCAGATAAATATAATGTGCTAAAATTAAATCATGTGCAACATTCACAGACAATTGAGAATAGCATACATGTGTAGTAAATATAAAGTGCTAAAATGTAAAGTGCACACACGATATGTTGTCGGGGTTCAATCAATACTGCCTACATCCCCGCCTCGAGCTCACCAGCAAGAGGGTTTCCACTATGGCTCATTTAACGAGTGGAGCAGCATCGATTACAACTAGGTCAATTAACGGGGCTAACCTCAACCTACAGCTACACCTTACTAGAATGGTGCACCTAACTTTCCCAACTGGGTCAAAGCAAATCTGGGACTTTTACTATGGCAAGTCTCCCTCTTCAGGTCCATACCTGGAATACAATCAATCAGGTCAAATTTTGTGTACAATGAAAAGTGCTTCTAACACAAGTAGATTTGAATAACAATTCAGCACAGTATAATCAATGCACACCAATAATGTAAGAACTATAAGCTCAAAGGTGTATATGTGCAATCAACACTCAAAGTAACGACTATCTCAATCTTAGCACAAGAGTGTATCAACATGCTAATCCTTGAAACAACGTATGGATGCAAATCTCAATAACAATTAGGGTTTCAAAGATATCTACCAAGAGTATTTAGAATATCTCAAAAATTATTTTCTCAATATCAAATCCCAAAGAGATATTCAAGTTTGAGCTTGTAAAAATACAAGCCCAATGAGTCTTGCAATAATAATGCAAAGACCCACTTAACTATAAAATTTTTCCCAACCAAAGATTTACTATATAAAATTGGGGGAAAAATCTATGCTTAACTCTCAATCCAAAATCAAACAAACAATATGAGAGCATAAGCTAGTGTAGGATCTCTCAAGATACTCCAATTCAAAAGGATTTTGCAATACAATGATCAATGGAAGAGTATTTGGCTTAGTATGGGAAGATAGAGCTCTCAAAATTTTAGAGGAAATTTTAGCTAACTAAATCTCTAATCACTCTTTATTTTTTGCAAATGAAGACATATATATAGCCTTCAACAAAAATATAACCGTTAGGACACAAAGGCTATTCTTAAATTTGTTTAATAAATTTTAAAATTAATTTACCCTTAACTAATCCCAATTGCCTGCTGTAAAAATTGACCAACCCGAGAGTTTCGGTCGCCTAGACCTTATGTTCGGTCACCCGAACAAACACAGGTGAAAAAGTTGTTTTTCACGTTCAGGTGTAGGAGGAAAGGGTCGGTTTGTTGAACCAATGCCATTTTCCAAAAGTTCGCGATTTGGTCCCCTGGTCTCAAGTTCGGTCTACCGATCTTGAATATTCGGTCACCTAGGGTTATTTTGGACGTAGAGTTCGGGCGCTCGAGTTGGTGGAAAAGGTAAGGGTATACGTTTGGTTGACCAAGGACAATGAAGTCATTTTTTGTTCGGTCACCCAAAGTCAGGTTAACTATTTGACCTTTTCAACGATTTGGTTGACCGAGATGTTTTGAACACCAAGGTTCGGTCGCCCGAAATCATATTCATTTAACACTTTAAGTCCCAATTCAATTCAATTGATTCCCCTAATATTATATGTGATTTTGGGGATAATATTACGTGTAAGTGCAAGGACCTAGGGTCATTATAAAGTCTTTGAAAGTACACTTAAAAACCTAGTGTCGGTTGACATTCGTTTGACCAAAGGGTGATTCTTAAGGTCCATCTATGATCTTGAGCTTATAATCCCTACACACATGATGCACATTAATTATTACAGACCATTCCTACTTTACTATTACAGACCCCCAATTGAACATAACATAAACTACAATTAAAGACTATTCTAGGTCTTTATTCTTCAAGTCACCATGTGCCACCATATGATTTTGCTAATTTGATCCTACACACAAACTCGACAAATGTTAAATATCTTGTATTTGTCATTATCAAAAAGGAGATAGGACTCAAAAAGTCAACAATCTCCCCTTTTTGATGATGACAAATACAAATGCAAAAATGGGTAAAGCCAAATAAAGCTCCCCCTAAGAATATGCATACAAATTTTTGCAAGTGTATTTCTCCCCCTTTTGGCATCAGCAAAAAGGGTATGTAAAATATAACTAGTTTTTGAAAAATATAGTAATTAAGCACACAAACAGTATAACTGGTCATTTAAATTTAAAATAATATAACAAACAAGGTCAAACTAGAAATATTTGCAAATCATTGCAGTAAACAATACATAAGACCCACAAACCAAATGAAGTTCAGAACATGCGGCATATGATAGCAAAGAGTGGATTTGCAAATAAATGTAGTCTAACAGGATTGTATACATTTTCATTTGAAACCACCAAACCAGTTATGCAATTAAAAGACATATATGTATATAATAATAATAATAATAATAATAATAATAATAATAATAATAATAATAATAATAATAATAATAAGGCAAGAGATAAAGAGTTTTAGTTTTGAAATAAGATCTTGCCATAAAGCATTAAAATAAATATAGATGTATATATATCCCCCTTATGATGTTTTCTTAAGATACTAGGGGTTGCTTGCTGAAAGGAACTTTAAAGATCAAGCAAGCATAAAATTTTCTGGTTTGGCATTTAAGAGCAATACAACAAATAACCAAAAGAGGTCAACCATATAGATCCTAAAAATGTAATTAATAAAACACAAGATCATATCGTAACACATGTGATTGTGGCAAAGACAACATATATCAACTTAAGATTTTTAAGAAGGTTATTACATTTAAGCACATGCCACACTTGATTCAAAACAAATCTAAGCTAAAAGTATTTGAGAGCATAACAAGAAGAATATTTAATTTTAGATGCTCCTTCTACAGTTTGGAATCCTAGTTTAGATGCAATAAACTGCTTATACTAGATAAAGAAATATTTCATTATGCCTAGTAGTATAAGCCATCGTTTTGAAACTTTTAAACCAACCATACTGATTATTAATCAACTATATTTATCCTTATCAGTATAGTTGTTCCTATAGGCAACAAGTGCATCGCAAATAGATATTAAGGCATTCTATAGTGCTCATTACCAAGAGCAATCCATATCTCAATGGATATTATACTCAGGGTTTCTAGAAGAGCCTCAATATTTCAAAAAGCAAAGTGATGCATTTGAGTCTTTTATGTTCTTTCTATAGGGATGGAGCTGAGCTCCTAAATACCTAATGATTATGTAAGGATGAAATTTTAATTTTTATTTAATTTTCACTTATCCTTTCAAAAATATTTTAACGTTTATTTCATCATAATCATCTTTGTACAAGGTTTTACTTTGGAAAAAGTCTACCAAAATTTCGACAGCATATCGTCTGTAAATTAGACATTTTCCCATAAAACCTGTGCCTAATAGATTCAAGCAAGTAATATATAATTCAATTTAGGCATGCAAGAACCTATAATCCATTATCAACATGCAATTCATATCAACTGCATCCGCCATGCAGGAGGCATTGTAGACTAAGCATGCATTCTAGTAGGATAATCAACTCAAGATATTCAATATAGCTCAATAGTAGTTCATGCTGGGAAAGTACATAAACTATCCATCAAAGAAATTTTAATCATTTATTGAATCATGGATAGTGCTGCAATGCTATACATATATAGGCATAACGATATAAATGATGTAAGAATATGAGAGCATTTTAATTTATATAGATATGAAGGATGAGTGCTCCCCCTCAATTATGTAATCTACTGATTTTATGCCATCATATGCTTTAAATTTATTGGCCAAGTGACTTAAGGATATTTAATGATATAAACTTGGCATTTTGATTATAGGCTTATCAGACCAAAAAGTCACAATAAATATCTTTTCTATATGCTAAGCCTATTTTGCTCTTTTCTTATGAATCTCAATACATGAGAGGTATGAGTTAGAATGAATTTTAAATTTAACTTATCATGCATAGGTTTCTTTCAAATTTCGTTTCATAATCTAGATTTAAAATCTAGTGCAAATAATTTTAGCCATTCAACATCATTCTAATAAAGTGAAGCTCTAAATGATTTGATTTAATGTTTGAGAGCTCATAAAGCGAAAAAGAATAAATACTCTTAACGATTAAATTATCATTAAGTTCAGAAGAGTATTCATAATAAGTGGACATGATTCAAGATATTTGCATGGAATTGAATATGTCCAACCGCTTAGGCAAAGAGCATTTATGAGTATTTGAATTTTCTTGAACAATGCTCTTCGGAGAGTGGAAAGTATCCTATAAATATAATCACAATTTAAAGCAAGGATACAAGTGGATAGGTGAAACCTTGCCGAGTATGATCATGGTTTGGTAAGGATTTCCTATGAAGCGGATAGTTGAATCAAGATTAGAGGATTTATATATTAAACTCAAAGGGAATAATTTGATTTAACAATAAAATATGAATCCTCTAGTGGATGCCTCTAATTTTAATTGTGAGAGGTATGTATTATTATTAGCACAAGATAGATATGGAATTTATTATCATTAGTGCTTATACCTTGTGTGATGACTAAGCTTTGGTCTAGGCTTTTAAGACTAACTAGTGAGTTTAGGATTAGATGATATATAGTGTAAGATGGATCCCCTCAACTACAGACTAGAGAGATGGACAAGAGTTGCTTAACTTAAGACGTTTTATCTTTAAGCATGAAATAAGCATTTGAAATTAATTACTTGGAAAAGATGACATGTCCAATTGGAAGTGGATGCAGATACTAGGTTTATATACCTTAACCCGAACCACTCCCTAAGCCTTTAGTCATCACAATCCCTAAACGTAGGAACTAAGAGAAGATTAAAATATTTTGGAATCTAGTCTTCCTTAGAACCTACAAGGTTTGCTTTCATAACTACCCACACGTTCTCCTTATCTAAGCCTCTGTCACTTCTAGATGGACAAGTAGATTGAAAGTGCTAGTTCATTTTATGGTGCAAGCAAGTTTTGAATAAATGTGAAAGATTGTGCTTGGATACCCAATTTTTACTAGATAAGGCATGAAAATTTTTATGACTATGGGATTTATAAAATGAACCCTTTTTGAACGATTTATTTCTTTTAACTCCTAAGGGTTTAATTGAACTAATCTTCTCACTTGCAACCTTGGATGTTGATTCAAAATCATTTTCCATTTTTCCTTCTAAGCAAGTGATTTTTAGGACCTTCCTAATTTTTCCCTTTTCTAGGATGACATGATATTCTTTTAAATCTCCTAATTGTTTAGCGAACCTTTTGTTTCCCCTTTTCAAGATTTTCTTCTGTTTAGACACCTTAACTAGAAATTTATACATTTTTTATAAAACATTTTCTAATTTTTCACATGAGGGTATGCTTTCATTTATGAATTCAGCACATGATTCATCATAGGAATTATTATGATCATTTTCATATGAATCATTGCATGTATCAATATCACCAAAAACAATAGATGATTCATCATATAATATATAGCAATATTTTTCACCTGAATCATCACATGCACCATTATCAGTATTTTCAACAGATGATTCAGGATATGACATGTCACAGCATTCAGCATAAGAATCTAATGCAAGATATAACATGTCCATGGCATATGAATTTGCATGCATCGAAGTAATATCATTTCGGTTTACAAACATACAAATTCCTTTGACAATCACCTACCAGACCCTCCAGTTCATTGATTTTATAAATGTGCTAATTCTAATTTTTCAGGCAGTGTAATCAACACCACAAAATAATGGAGGACTGGAAGGCAATCATCCCTCTCCAAATGGGGATACACCAATAAGAGCCACTGTGATCTTTTACAAAAGTTGTTAAAGCAAGTGCAATGAGGTTCTGATACCAATTATTGACTTTGGTGTATTCACAAAAGGGGGGTGAATTGGATATTAAAAAAATTTATTTTCTAAGTTAAACTATCTAGCAGGAGTATATACACAACCTAGAGTCTGTCTATGCAATTCCAAATGCGCAGATAAATATAATGTGCGGAAATTAAATCATGCGCAGCATTCACAGAAAATTAAGAATAACATTTATGTGCAGTAAATATGAAGTGCTGAAATGTAAAGTGCACACATGATACATTATTGGGGTTCGGCCAATACAGCCTACATCCCCCGCCTCGAGCTCACCGGCAAGAGGGTTTCCACTATGACTCACTTAACGGGTGGAGCGGCATCGATTACAACTAGGTCAATTAACGGGGCTAACCTCAACCTACAACTACACATTATCGGGATGGTGCACCTAGCTTTCCCAACCGGGTCAAAGCCAATCCAAGACTTTTACCAAGGCAAGTCTCCCTCTTCAGGACCATTCTTGGTATACAATCAATCAACTCAAATTTTGCGTACAATGAAAAGTGCTTCTAACACAAGCAGATTTGTACAACAATTCAACACAGTATAATCAATTCACACCAATAATGTAAGAACTATAAGCTCAATGGTGTATATGTGCAATCAACACTTAAAGTAATGACTGTCTCAATCTAAGTACAAGAGTGTATCAACATGCTTATCCTTGAAACAACACAGAGATGCAAATCTCAATAATGATTAGGGTTTCAAAGATATCTACCAAGAGTATTTAGAATATCTCAAAAATTATTTTTTTAATATCAAAGCCCAAAGAGATATTCAAGTCTAAGCTTGTAAAAATATTTTTGCACATAAAAATACAAGCCTAATGAGTCTTGCAATAATAATGGAAAGACCCACTCAGCTATAAGATTTTCCCCAACCAAAGATTTATTATATAAAATCGGGGGAAAAATCTATGCTTAACTCTCAATCCAAAATCAAACAAACAATATGAGAGTATAAGCTAGTGTAGGATCTCTCAAGATACTCTCACTCAAAAGGATTTTGCAATACAATGATCAATGGAAGAGTATTTGGCTTAGTAAGGGAAGATAGAGCTCTTAAAATTTTAGAGGAAATTTTAGCTAATTAAATCTCTAATCACTTTTTAGTTTTTGCAAATGAAGACATATATATAGCCTTCAAAAAAAATATAGCTGTTAGGACACAAAGGGTATTCTTAAATGTGTTTAATTAATTTTAAAATTAATTTACCCTTAACTAATCCCAATTACCTGTGATAAAAATTAAGCAACCCAAAAGTTTCGATCGCCCGGACCTTAGGTTCGGTCGCCCCAACAAACATAGGTGAAAAAGTTGTTTTTCACGTTTGGGTGCAGAGGGAAAGGGTCGGCTTTCCGAATCAATGCGATTTTCCAAAAGTCTGCTATTCGGTCGCCTAGTCTCAAGTTCAGTCTATCAGTCTTGAATATTCAATTGCCCGAAGTTATTTTGAACGTAGAGTTCGGGCGCTCGAGTTGGTGGAAAAGGTAAGGGTATACGTTCGGTTAACCAAGGACAGTGAAGTCATTTTTGGTTCAGTTGCCCGAAGTCAAGTAAACTATTGGACCTTTTCAACGATTCGGTCGACCTTTTGAACACCAAGGTTTGGTCACCCAAAATCGTATTCATTTAACACTTTAAGTCCTGATTCAATTCAATTTATTCCCTTGATATTATATGTAATTTTGGGGACAATATTACACGTAAGTG
The DNA here is from genome assembly GCF_029873635.1 of Malania oleifera. Lineage (NCBI taxonomy): Eukaryota > Viridiplantae > Streptophyta > Magnoliopsida > Santalales > Ximeniaceae > Malania > Malania oleifera. The sequence continues at coordinate 85,439,954 of NC_080427.1, read as the reverse complement.
CAAGGACCTAGGTGTGACAACCCGAAAAAAAAATGGAATTTAAATAATAAAGAGGAAGGGAAATGGAAAATAGTAAAAGAAGGAGGAGGGTATAATTGAGGGAATCATCAAGGCTTCGTCGACGAATACAGGGGATTCGTTGACGAGGGTATAAGAGAATTGGTCGATGAAGACAGGATTCGTCGACGAGAAAATACCAAGAAAGGTTTTTGAGCAGACTGAATTTCATAGATGAGGAGTGGATTTCGTCGATGAAATTATTAAAGGACTCGTCTACGAATGAGGTGGCTCATCGACAAATCCAGTTCTATAAATACTAAAAATTCAAATTTTTACTTCACTGTTAAGCCATCTTTCATCCTCTCTCTCCTCCCTTCGGTTTTCACTCTCTCTCTCTCTCTCTTCGATTTTGGGCCGGATTTATGCCGATTCGACAATCCGAAGCCACCACGATGCCCCTGGGGAAGTTCTCTCCAAATCTGCCGGAGCGGATCGTTGGTGAAAGCAAGTTGGAATTCATCCCTAAGTTGAGGTAAGACTTTTTAAGCCAAATTTGATCTTACGATAGTTATAAGAAATGATATACACATAGAAATACTGAAGTTTAATACCGAGAGTTTTCATTTTCAGGGTATTGATTAGGAAATCCTATGGGTGTGAGACTAGAGTTTATAAGGGCTTTTCTCAGTAGTCAGGTAAGGGAATAAACTAAAGCAGTTACTTTTACGCAAATTATTATTATTTATGAGAAAAGTTATTTTCTGGAATGCATGTATTATATCTATAGATTACGAAGGAAATGTACCTTTGAGAAAAATACTGCTATTATGTTGAAACATGTATATATGTATGAGATGCCAGAAATCATGATTTTTAGAATATAATGTATGGTTTTATACAGTAAATGTGTGGTATGAATATTATTTTACGTGAAAAATTATTATGATATGATAATGTTATGAATGAAGTGTGGTTTGAGAAATTATGAAAGTATACATTACATTATGACGTTGACAAATACATGATAAATCGATTATTTTCAGAATGAAGTATTTATGTATGAATTCGGCACGAGGCCGTATTTATGAGACGATCGGCGCGAGGCCGTATTTATGTATGATTCTGGCGCGAGGCCGTATATATAAAATTATTTCAGCACGAGGTCGTATATACGAAATGTCGGCCGAGGCCGTATTTATGAAATATTCGACGCAAGGCCATATTTATGAAATTATGAAAGATGCTATATTATCATGTACTATATGTTATCAGAAACCGGATGTTAGTTTAGTTCAGTTCAGGAGCACGATACCGTGACTATATATAGATCAGATATCTACGTTCAGATTAGTGCTAACCACCCCACGAGGGGGTGGGAGATGGATAGTTGATGTGGTTTTCAGTAGAGTGTGGACGTCCACCTGGCAGTCTGGACCAGGGTGTGGCAGGCCCATCCTACTTACAGACATTTTTTATTCGGTAGTGGTCGGCCAGCCATTGTCGGGTCTCGCCTTCAGGATGTACAACCCGTCATGGGGGGTAATACATAACATCAGCTAGCTATTCATCCTAGGTATGTTTTCAGTATTATTAGTTATAACAGTTTTTTTATGTACGATATGATTTATTAGCAAATATGAAAGTATGTGATTAATTAGTATGATATGATGAGCATTTCTAGAAATATGAAATGTACTGTATATGTATAATTGTCATATATATATATTCATGTTGCGACACAACCGTATTTAGTTTATTTTCCCTTACTGAGAAGTGTCTCACCCCTGAACTAAATTAAATTTTCAGGAGGTCCTGAGAGACCGGCGGGTCATGACCGCCGTTGAGTCAATGATATATTACCCCATTAGGAGGGTAAGCAATGTACTAGGATCAGAATTTTTTTGGTTGTGGGATCCTAAATGTATTTTGAAATATTTTGGAGGAATGTAAATAAATACAGTATTTTGGGAATGTAGATAACTCTGGTATTATGTTTTATCATTGGATGATTAAGATTTTATACTTATCGCTGCTTAGGTTTCCGCTGTGATTGATAGGTGTCCCCATTACCCCCAGGTTCGAGTTGACTATTGGCCTAACAAGGTCTTTCAATTGATTTTGGTGATAACAAACAGAGGATGATTTAACTTGAAAAAGCTTGAGTTTTGATGTTTTAGGAGATATGGATCAAGTGTGGTTCAAAGCAAAGCTCAAGTATGGTTTAAGAGAAGAATAAGTATAAGTCAAGTATGAAGATATCTTCTCTAAGATCCAAAGAGGGTCTAATATATTTGAAACTCAAGAAAATTGTTCAAAAAATCTCAAGAGCAAAGAGAACTCATGCTTGAAGGCCTAGGAAACATATTTGTAAGTATTTCAAAAGGAAAAATATCTTTGAAATATATTTTGAAGCTTTTTCTAAGATATTATCAAGGTTTAAAGACTTATTTAAATATATTGAATTAAGTTTTTATAAAATTCATAAGAAAGCAAAATAGTTTTAAAGAAAGCCTTTTTATAAAACAGATTTTAGTAAGTTCAGTTGACTGAACTTTCAGTTCAGATGACTGAAGTAAAGACTTCAGATGACTGAACATTAAGTTCAGACATTTGAAGAATTACTTCAGACGTCTGAAGAATAAGTACAGACGACTGAAGAATTTCCAAAACAGGCAGAGAGTTGCAGTAGTGAGTTCAGACGACTGAACTTGCGACTTCAGTCATCTGAACCTGCGACATCAGACATCTGAACCCTAACTTCAGACATCTGACCCTGTATTCAGTTCTATTTTTTAAGGGTTTAAGGAACTTCAGATGACTGACCTCGACACTTTAGAGGACTGAACACTATTCAACGGGAAAAAATTTAAAACTCTTATTTTTTAATTGTAGCCATTTGAAACCCAAATTTTCTAACAACTTGGGAAACTCTTTAAGGAAACTCTTACAACAAGGGAACCTACTTGAAAGCCTATAAATATATGGTTCTTGTGAATCAAAAATTTATCCCAAGCATTGAAACTCTCTCAAAGCTCTCTTGCTCTCAAAATCTCTTACTCAATCTCTTGCAAAGCTGAAAGTATTGTTGTTCTGATCTTTTGTTCATCAAATCCTGAAGAATTATTGATTTCTCATCTGGAGAAAAGGATTTTGGTGAATTCTTTGAAAAGCTTCAAAATTTTATTTCATTCTTGATATTTTATCCTTTGAAGTACATAGTTCTTATTTGTACTAATCTACTCTTTGTGTGAGCTTCTCTTGTACATCAGATTTTGATATTTCTCTTGTAGATTTTGAACGATTCCAGGCTATTAGAACGTTGACCAAACAAGGGCATATTGTTTGGAGAAGGCGGACTCTAGCCTTGACCAAAGGAGTGGTTGTAAACAGGGGTTGTTCCACCCGGTAACGGAACTGCTATAGTGGAAACCTTTGGTATTTTGCCAAGGGCGAGGACATAGGCTGTGTTGAAGCTAAACCTCATAAAAATCTTGTGTCTTTCTCTCTATTTTATATACTTTACTTGCTGTGTTGTATGATTTCAAAGTACAGGTAACAAGTTTCAAAGAGAAAGAAATAAAGATTCTTGGTATTTAGAAAGTACATTTTGATTAACTGTTTGCAGAAACCTAAAAAGGGAGTACGTCGGTTAATCTGTGGAAATATTAATCAAAAGAGGTGCATACTAAAAGTTATTTCAAAGCAGGTGATACATATTCACAAGGAAATCAACAAAAGCAATATTATCCTTGATTGAGTGTTTAAATTGTTTTAACTTTATTGATTGTCTTGTTTATTTAAATTACAAGTATTCTAAGGAGTGTTTATAAATTATCTGTTGTGCTCTATTCAATATCTAAAGAAAAGGATTAAAAATCATCAAAATATAAAAAGATTCCAATTCACCCCCCTCTTGGGAAGTTATTCCTAATTTCATTGACTTTTCTATTTATTATATTTCATTTTCTATTAAAATTTTGAGGACGTTATAGTTTGGTATCAGAGCCTAGGATACTAGGTTCTGTAAACTTTAGAGTGCAGTAGTAATAATACCAGAGTATAGGATAAGGGGATTTGAGGTCTAGTTTTGTAGTCTAGATGCAAGATTTCTGTGGTGGTTTGTGTGATTTTTCTGGGGTGACGATTTCAGGAAAGTAATTGTAAACTATCGTCGGGTTGGGTATCTAGGTTACAGGATTGAACCTTGAATTAAGATCAGGAGTGATGAATTAATTAGGAAAATATTTTATATGAGTTGGATGATATGTATAGAGAAGGGGGTTCTGAGTTAAGTTATTTACTTTTTAGGATGGACCCTAGTGGCAGTAGTGCCCACGCTAGTGGGAGTGAGGATGCTGGACCCTCAGGCATTGCGAGTAGTGATTCAGATACCGTCTTATGCAGCGTGGCACAGCAGGTTATCGCAGAAATTACCAGGAGTTTGAAGGAATAGGGTGGTCCATCGATAGGCCATGGTAGCTCGATCGAGAAATTTATAAAGATGAATCCTCCGACTTTCTCAGGAGGGATAGATCCTACAGTTGCTGAAAACTGGGTGTCGGAGATAGAGAAAATATTTGCAGTGCTGTAGTGTTCAAAGGAGCAAAAGGTGTTGTATGCCACCTATAAACTGACTGGGGAGGCCGAGAGATGGTGGTCAGCAGTGAGACTTTTAGAGCAGTAGAGGACTATACCTATGGAGATTACGTGGGAGCGGTTAAAAGAAATATTCTTCGACAAGTATTTTCCAGCCTCGTCCAAGGAGGCTAAGATTGAAGAGTTCTTGAATCTGAAGCAGGGACAGCTATCAGAACAGCAGTACGTGATGAGGTTTATCGAGCTATCTCATTTTGCCTCGTACATTATTCCAGATGAGGCAAAGAAGGTACAATAGTTTGAAAGAGGCCTAAGGAGAGAAATATACAAGCAGGTATCGATACTAAAGTTACAGGACTTCGCCGAGCTTGCCGACTGAGCCACTATAGCAAAAATTGGTGATCAGTTGGAGGTTGAGGAATAAAGACGGAAGAAGAGATTTGCACCTTTCGGTTCCCAGTAGGGAGTTGGCCATGCTGCGTGGAAGGAGGTGGCTATTATAAAGATCAGAGACAGGAGACCGTGAATCGCGGTTTCCAGGGTGTGCAGCCATCTCCAGCGTACCCATCTTGCGGGAAGAGACACCTAGGGGAGTGTTGTGTTGGGCGAGGTGTCTGCTACAGGTGCGGGGAGCCAGGACGTATGATGAGGGAGTGTCCGACACATACGGGTGTTGCTTCTGCTCCTAGACCTGCATGAGAAGGTTACCAGGTGCCACGAGGAGGCCAGTAGAGGAATATGGTCCCAGCCAGGGTTTTAGCTTTGACGTCAAGTGATGCTGAGGTGGTCGGTGACGTGGTGACAGGTACTATTAATATGTTTTCATTTAAAGTTATTGCACTTTTTGATTCTGGTGCCACACACTCGTTTGTGTCCTTGGGGTGTGTTAATCTATGTGGGGTGGAAACACAATCATTAGATGTTGAACTGTTAGTGGCTACACCGACTGGGTCAGCGGTGAGATGTAGTAGGATGCTCCGTGGTTGTCTAGTTGATTTTCAGGGAAGAATTTTATCTTCTGATTTGGTGGTGTTGGATATGCATGGGTTTGATATCATTTTTGGCATAGATTGGCTAGCAGCTAATTCTTCTATTATAGACTGTTGTGCAAGAGAAGTGATTTTCAGACCTCCAGGGAAACCAGAATTCAGATTTATAGGATCACGAGTGCAATATTTACCTTAGATGGTCTCAGCTGTTTAGGCGAGGACACTGCTCCAGAATGGCTGTCTGGGATTTATGACTTTTGTAAAGGAAATGTTAGAAAAATAATTGAAGCTTATCAATACACTTGTGGTGAAAGAATTTACGGATGTGTTCCTAGATGAATTACCAGGTTTGCCACCTGATCGTGAGGTAGATTTCCTTATTGATCTACTTCCAGGTACAGCGCCAATCTCTAAAGCACCGTACCGAATGGTGCCAGCAGAGTTGGCAGAACTGAAAGATTAGTTGCAGTATTTGCTTGTTAAGGGCTTCATATGACCTAGTGTATCTCTGTGGGGAGCTCCAGTGCTCTTTGTGAAGAAGAAGAACTGGTCTATGAGGATGTGTATAGATTACAGAGAGATTAATAAAGTGACCATCAAGAACAAGTATCATCTACCCCGTATCGATGACTTATTCGATCAGCTCCAGGGTACATGGATATATTCTAAAATTGACCTCAAATCAGGTTACCATCAGGTAAAGGTAAGAGCAAAAGATATATCAAAGATAACTTTCAGGACTAGGTATGGGCATTACGAGTTCCTTGTTATGCCATTTGGTCTGACGAATGCTCTTGCAATATTTATGGACTTGATGAATCAGATCTTTCATCCATTTTTAGATTAGTTTGTGGTTGTTTTTATTGATGATGTATTGGTTTATTCAAGGAGCTTTGAGGAGCATGAGATACATTTGAGGTAAGTTTTGCTAATGCTTAGGAAGAAGAAGTTGTATGCAAAATCAGTAAATGTGAATTCTGGATCGAGAAGGTTGTGTTTTTGGGGCATGTTATCTTAGGAGACGGAATTTCTGTAGATTCCAGAAAGATTGAGGCAGTAGTGAATTAGGCCAAACCGAGGAACGTTGAGGAGATTAGGAGTTTTTTGGGGTTAGTTGGATATTACCGTTGTTTCATCGAGGGGTTCTCAACTTTATCAGGGCCTGTGACACGACTGACTAGGAAGAATGCAAGATTTGAATGGGACGATAGTTGTGAGCAAAGTTTTTAGGAGCTGAAGCAGAGGTTAGTCATAGCACCTATATTGATCATCCCGTATGGGGGTGAGGGTTATACTATCTATAGTGATGCGTCCTTGAAGGGACTTGGTTGTATGTTGATGCAGCATGGTAGGGTAGTGGCGTATGCGTCTATATAGTTGAAAGAATATGAAAAGAACTACCCTACCCATGATCTTGAGTTGGCTGCAGTGGTACACGCATTGAAAATTTGGAGGCATTACCTGTATGGCGAGTAGTGCGAGATTTTCTCCGACCACAAGAGTTTAAAGTATTTCTTCACCCAGAAGGAATTGAATATGAGACAAAGAAGGTGGTTAGAGTTAATTAAAGATTTTGATTGTATCATCAGTTATCACCCTGGGAAAGCAAATGTGGTAGCTGATGCATTGAGCAGGAAAACCGCGAGCCCAGCGTTGGCAGCTATGGAGATCCAGCACCCGATCATGATGGATCTAGAGAGACTTAGCATTGAATTGATAGAGAGTAATACTCCGGTATGTATCGCCAACCTAGTGGTACAACTTACTCTACAGGAAAGAATTAAAGCTGCCTAGAAAGAAGATCCAGAATTGGTAGAGGTAATGGATAGAGTGTAGAGTGGTCAGGGAGAGGAATTCTGCATTTTAGATGACGGAACTTTGTGGTTCTGTTCCAGACTGTGTGTTCCTACTGATGTTGACATTAGAAGGACTATTTTAGATGAGGCTCACAAATCTTTGTATACAGTTCATCTCAGTAATACGAAAATATACAGAGATCTGCGAGAGTTTTATTGATAGAGTGGTATAAAGAGAGAGATTGCCGCGTATGTAGCCCAGTGCTTGACGTGCCAGTAGGTAAAAACTGAGCACCACAGGCCATCGACTCAGTTGCAGCCGCTATTTATCCCACAGTGGAAGTGGGATCATATATCTATAGACTTTGTTTCAGGGTTGCGTCAACATCACATGGCCAGAATGCAATTTAGGTGATAGTAGACCGGTTGACTAAGTCTGCCCATTTTATCCCTATTAAGATCAGCTATCCCCTCATCTTTTTAGATGAGATTTATGTCCAGGAGATAGTTCGTTCTCATGGGGTGCCAGTATCTATAGTGTCAGATCGAGACCCGCGTTTCACATCACGATTTTGGAAATGCTTACAGGAAGCTTTAGGGTCTTAGCTATCTTTCCGTACGGCATTCCATCCTCAGTCAGACGGACAGATTGAGAGGACGATACAGATACTAGAAGATATGCTCCGTGCGTGTGTACTAGATTTTGGGGGTAGCTGGACTCAGTTCATGCCACTGGTAGAGTTCGCGTATAATAACAGTTACCAATCCAGTATTGGCATGACACCGTTTGAGGCCTTATACAATAGGAGATGTCGATCTCCTTTGTTTTGGGATGAAGTGGGTGAGCGGCAAGTAGTGGGACCGGAGCTTGTACGGCAAATGCGTGATAAAGTTTGGCTTATCAGGGACAAGATTAGTGCAGTTCAGAGCCGACAGAAAAGTCATACTGATAATCGCCGCAGGAATCTAGAATTTGATGTGGGTAATCATGTGTTTTTGAAGATAGCTCTGATGAAAAGGGTTCTGCGATTTGGGAAGAAGGGTAAACTTAGTCCTAGGTTTATCGGTCCATTTGAGATTCTAGATAAAGTGGGGTTGGTAGCCTACAGACTAGCTTTACCACCGGTGTTGTCCAGGATCCACGACGTATTCCATGTTACTATGTTGAGGAAATACGTCCTAGATTCTTCTCATATCATCAGTTATGATGAGTTAGAGCTTAGTGATTCACTGGTGTATGAGGAGGTACCAATACAGATTCTGGATAGGAAAGTATAGTAGCTACGTAACAAGAAGATTCCTCTGGTAAAAGTCCTATGGAGGAATCATGCGATAGAAGAGGCTTCTTGGGAACTCAAGGAGCAGATCAGACAAAAATATCCACAACTATTTCAAGAAGTTTAAATGTAATTAGAAATGTGAGTAAATATGTAATATTTCTTTTGCAGGTACATGTAATACTTTAGTTTAGTATGTGGTCTTTTAGTTTCGGGGGAAATTTCTTTTGGTTTATGTACTCTTCTAGAACTTGAGTTGTAACCACGGTATTCCTTCGCCATAAGTGAGGGTAAGTAATAAAATAAGTAGACCATTTTACCTAATAAGGGTTGATGAATTATATGAATAGTAAATTTCGATGACGAAATTTTATAAGGAGGGGAGAATGTGACAACCCAAATAAAAAATGGAATTTAAATAATAAAGAGGAAGCGAAATGGAAAATAGTAACAGAAGGAGGAGGCCGAAGCGTTCATTGACGACATTGCACTTTGAAAGGAATAATCGAGGGAATCATCAGGGCTTCGTCGACGAATATAGGGGATTCGTTGACGAGGGTATAAGAGAATTCATCGACAAAGACAGGATTCGTTGATGAGAAAATACTGAGAGAGGTTTTTGAGCAGATTGAATTTCGTCTACGAGTAGTGGATTTCATCGACGAAATTATTAAAGGACTCGTAGACGAATCCAGTTCTATAAATACTAAAAATTTGGATTTTTACTTCACGATTAAGCCATCTTTCATCCTCTCTCTGCTCCCTTCGGTTCTCACTCTCTCTCTCTCTTCGATTTTGGGCCGGATTTACACTAGTTTGACAATCCGAAGCCACCACGACGCCCCTGGGGAAGTTCTCTCCAAATCTGCCGGAGCGGATCGTTGGTGAAAGCAAGTTGGAATTCATCACTAAGTTGAGGTAAGGATTTTTAGGCCAAATTTGATCTTACAGTAGTTATAGGAAATGATATACACGTAGAAATACTGAAGTTTAATACTAAGAGTTTTCATTTTCAAGATATTGATTAGAAAATCCTACAGGTGTGAGACCAGAGTTTATAGGGGCTTTTCTCAGTAGGCAGGTAAGGGAATAAACTAAAGCAGTTACTTTTACGCAAATTATTATTATTTATGAGAAAAGTTATTTTCTAGAATGCATGTATTATATCTGTAGATTATGAAGGAAATGTACATTTGAGAAAAATACTATTATTATGTTGAAACGTGTATATATGTTTGAGATGCCAGAAATCATGATTTTTAAAATACAATGTATGGTTTTATACAGCAAATGTGTGGCATGAATATTATTTTACTTGGAAAATTATTATGATATGATAATGATATGAGTGAAGTGTGGTTTGAGAAATTATGAAAGTATACATTACATTATGACGTTGACAAATACACGATAAATCGATTATTTTCATAATGGTGTATTTATGTATGAATTTGGCGCGAGGCCGTATTTATGAAACGATCGGTGTGAGGCCGTATTTATGTATGATTCCGGCACAAGGCCGTATATATATAAAATGATTTTGGCACGAGGCCGTATATATATAAAATGATTTCGGCACGAGGCCGCATATATGAAATGTCGGCGCGAGGTCGTATTTATGAAATGTTCGGCACGAGGCCGTATATATGAAATTATGAAAGATGCTATATTATCATGTACTATATGTTATCAAAACTCGGATGTTAGTTTAGTTCAATTCAGGAGCACGGTACCGTAGCTATATATAGATCAGATATCGATGTTTATATTAGTGCTAACCACTCCACGAGGGGGTAGGAGATGGATAGTCGATGTGGCTTTTAGTAGAGTGTGGACGTTCACCTGGCAGTCCGAACTAGGGTGTGGTGGGTCCATCGTACTTATAGACATTTTTTATTTGGCAGTGGTTGGCCAGCCATTGTCAGGTCCCGCCTTCATGTTGCACAACCCGTCATGGGGGGTAATACATGACATCAGCTAACTATTCATCCTGGGTATGTTTTCAGTATTATCAGTTATAACAGTTGTTTTATGTACGATATGATTTATTAGCAAATATGAAAGTATGTGATTAATTAGTATGATATGATGAGCGTTTCCAGAAATATGAAATGTACTGTTTATGTATAATTGCCATATATATATATATATATATATATATATATATATTCATGTTGCCACACAGCTGTATTTAGTTTATTTTCCTTTATTGAGAAGTATCTCACCCTCGAACTAAATTAATTTTTTAGGAGGCCCTGAGAGACCGGCAGGTCGTGACTGCCATTGATTCAGTGATATATTACCCCGTTAGGAGGGTAAGCAATGTACTAGGATCAGAATTGTTTTGGTTATGGGATCCTAGATGTATTTTGAAATATTTTGGAAGAATGTAAATAAATACAGTATTTTGGGAATGTAGATAACTCTAGTATTATGTTTTATGGTTGGATGATTGAGATTTTATATTTACTGTTGCTTAGGTTTCCACTGTGATTAACAAGTGTCCCCGTTACCTAAGGGTTCGGGTTGACTTTTCTATTTATTATATTTCATTTTCTATTAAGATTTTGAGGACGTTACACTAGGGTCATTCTAAGGTCTTTGAAAGTACGCCTAAAAACCTGGTGTCGGTCGACCGAAGGGTGATCCCTAAGGTCCATCTATGGTCTAGAGCTTATAATCCCTACATGCATGATGCACATCAATTATTACAGACCATTAATACTTTACTATTACATACCCGATTTGAACATAACACAAATTACAATTAAAGACTCATCTGGGTCTTTCTTCTTCAAGTCATCATGTGCTACCATATGATTTTACTAATTTGATCCTGCACACAAACTCGAAAAATTTTAAATACCTTGTATTTTTCATTATCAAAAATGAAATAGGACTTAAAAAGTCAACATAGTACCATATTAGTGACGATTTATAAGAACCGTCACTAATAGTACAAGCATTAGTGACGGTTTTAGCAACCGTCACTAATATGGAACTATTAGTGATGACTTCAAAACCATCACTAATAATTTCATCACAGAAAATCTATTTTCCCGCTCAATCTATCGTGGGAAACCATTTTTCATGCAGAAATTATCTCGAAAAAATATTAGCGATGATACTTTGGGTATTAGTGACGGATTTTATTCATCGCTAAAAGTCAATTATTAGTGACGATTTAGTAACCCTCACTACTATTGTTGTATTAATAAATAAAAATAATTTATTTAACACTATTAATGATGGTTTAGAGGATTCGTGACTAATAGCCAATTATTAGTGACATTTTTAGGAACCGTCACTAATTGTTTTCTTATTTAAATAATATAAAAATAATTTATTTAACACTATTAGTGACACTTCAGAGGAGCCGTCACTAATTGCCAATTATTAGTGACGATTTCTAGTTTTTTATTTAAAAAATATAAAGATAATTTATTTAACACTACTAGTTATGGTTCAGAGGAGTCGTCACTAATAGCCAATTATTAGTGATGGTTTTAAACACCGTCACTAATAGTTTTTTTATTTAAAAAAAATAAAAATAATTTCTTTAACACTATTAGTGACGGTTCAGATGATTCGTCCCTAGTAGCTAATTATTAGCGATGGTTTTTAAAACCATCACTAATAGTTTTTATTTAAAAAATATGAAAATAATTTATTTAACTATATTAGTGACGGTTCGCAGGATTTGTTGTTATTAGTCTGTTAGTAGTGACAGTTTACGAAACCGTTACTAATAGTGTTTTGATTTTAAAAATATAAAATAATTTAGTTAAAAATATTAGTGACGGTTTGGAGCATTCATTACTAATAATAGGGTATTATTGATGGTTTAGAAGATTCTTCACTAATAATCTAGTATTAGTGACGATTTTGTAAACCGTCACTAATACCCTAACCTATTAATTTTACCTTCTCCGCGCGATTTCCCAATCTGCCTATATTTTTCCTCGTATTTCTCCCTCCTCTCTCCTTTCCCAATCTCCTATTTTTCCCAATCTCCCAGGTCGAACCCCCTTCATCCAATATTCTCGCCGCTACCATCGCCACCACCATTTCATCCCGTCGCTCGCTTGAGGTCATTCCATTAGGTTCTTCTTTTTCTTCTTGTTCTTCTTCTTCTTCTTGTCATTGCTGAAATTTTTTCAGCAGTTCCTCAACAAAGGCTTTTCATTCCCTGTTATGGATTTCGTTACTTTTTTGGGGTTCTTATGTTTCACTTCCCATGATCTCTATTTTTTCTTCACAAAACCAAGAAAATATTGAATTAGTGAATTTAATTGAGTGGTCTTTTCCTCCCTTTGTTGTAGGTTTTCATTGAAGCAGAGAGGTGGAAAGGATGGAGATGATGACGCACTTGAAGTGATCGCTTACGATTATTTTGTTAATTATTATCACATAGAATTACGGTATTGAGCAGATCTTCCATGTATTAATGTAGGGAAGCCAAAGCGACCCACGTTCAAATCTCTTGAGGTGAATTGTTGTGGTTTTTTTATTTCTTTTTGTTTGAGAGATTTGCTTAAATGATTGTTGTATATATGGTTTAAACATGTGGACACTTTTCTTTTAATAGCTTTGTTCATTGGTTTCATTGCAACAGTATACAAAAGCTCTAAGTACCCCACAAATTGGGCAACACTAGTGGAGAAATCAAAACAAAAGCCCCAAGAAAGGATCAAAGTTTTGGGTGATGTAGGTGTCTCAACTAAAATTGTAATTTATGATGTAATACTCAGCATGATTTGCTTAGATTTTTGGTCAGTTCTTCATGGGTTTCTTGCAAGCTTTAAAAATCAACAATTATGATGATGAGCCCATGCTACGCTCTTGCGGGGTCTCAATTAGTTCCTACTTTACTCAAGTAGAAGGTTGGGTTTTGTCGGCACCCAGGGTGTGTATGTCTTTCATTTTAATGAAATATTGAAAAAGTTTGTAAAAGTGTTTTAGTTATTTGTGTTGGAATTGGTTTGATTCCAAGAGGGGGGTGAATTGAGTTTCAAAAATGTTTCGACTAAATTAAACATTTATGCCGATTCCCCACATATCATGTCCCATTCAATGTACACGCGTGTATGTAAAATAATTTTAATAATGAAAGTAAACATACACGTGCGCAATATATCTTATTTAAATCAAAAGTGTGTATGTAAATAATTATGACATTAAACAAACATTCATACACATGCTGAAATTTAAGTACAGGAATTTAAATAAGATAGAGAGAGAATGAAACTCAGATTTGTTAATGAGGTTCGGTCAATACTGCCTACGTCCCTGCCTTGCGCATACCCCCCAAGGATTCCACTAAACCTGCTCACTTAAACGGGCGGGGCAAAAGTCTTTTACATCCTCTCCTTACAGGGCGAGGAAAACCTCAGCTCAATTACTAGGCTAAGTCGAACTAGTCTCACATACGGGGCTAAGACTCCCTAGTTCAATTTTCGAGCTGAACTGAACCAGTCTCACTTACGGGGCCGTGACTCCCCATTTCAATTAAGGGGCTGAACCCAACTAGTACATGAAAAACAATTTATGTAAATAATACAATGCTTCTAAATACAAGCAGAAATGTACACATTAAAACTCTAAGATGTATGTGTTCTCTTATGATTGGATTTGAACTCAGTAGAGTAAAGGGTGCTTATCTAAATAATTAATGTACAAATAAAACATATAAATATATAAAATAATTATTATGTTCTCCAACAAAGATATTTGCAAATAAAAGTATTTGGAGAATCTGGAGCTTAAGTTCAAAAGGATTTGTGCAATAAATAATTTCTCTCAAAAAAATGTTTATAAAAAAAAATAACCAGAAGAAATATTAAAGCTACTTTCAAAAACAATTTTAATAAATGAGGTTGCAAATGAGAGTAAATGTAAATGAGTCTAAAATAAATGCCCAAAGTAAAATATTGTATTCAAAACGATTTTAAAAATAATGATTGGAAGAGATTGGAAAGTATAAACTGTAACCCCAAAAAGATTTTGCAATGAAAATATGAGTGGGGGAACTTTGATTAAGAAAATGATTTGATAGGTTTTTAAAGTTAATCAAAGTTGCTAATCTGGAGTAATGAGGGGGTATTTATAGAGTTTGTGAAAATTATGACCGTCAGGGACACGGAGGTCATTTCAAAAAAGATTAATGATGTTTAATTAAAAATAACCTCGTTTTACCATGGTAAAAAAATCAACAACCCAAGAGGCTCGGTCGACCGAACTTGAGGTTTGGTTGATCGTAGTGTCCAGTTCGATCGACTAAGGAAAAATTGAACTGAAAGTATGGTTGACCATCTTAAGGGTTTCACAGGCGATTTTCCAAATTCGCGTGGTTCGATTGACCGGGTCAATTTGAACTACGAGGTTTGGTCGACCGGGCGGTTGGCATTTCCCACGTGGGGGTTCGGTTGACTAGGGCGTTGCCCATATAAACTTGGTTAGTCGACCGAGCGGTCAACTTGTTTACCCAAGGAGGTTCGGTCGACTAGGGCTTGCCTATATATATCTAGTCGATCGACTAAGAGGTCAACCTATTAACCCAGTGGGAGTTCGATCAACTGAGGATCTCAGTGTAATTGAGTTCGGTCAACCGAACATGCCTATTTGGACATTTTCGATCCTTTTCTTTAAAAATATGTCCCTAATTATATGATGTTTATTCTCAAGAGTATAAGGAACATTTTTATACAATATTCAGGGTCCTAAGGTCAGTCTAAGGCCTTTGGGAAATAACCCTAAAAATCCGTCGTCGGGTACCCTAAGGTCATTCGGTCCCTATGGTCATTTGAGCATTTAAAACATATCATGCAAGATGTATGAATTATTATAGACCAAATATAAAAATAAATGCATATACAAGTAAAAAAAAATGTCTTCTTTATCTTCTATGCTCTTAAATCTTCATGGAAAACTCCAGGAGAGTGTGAGCTTTATTTTCTTGCTGGCATCCATTTTTTGGTTTCTTACATTCATGTTGAAATGAAAACCTGTTCACACATTAAATGCACACATAAGAATTGGTACTTTGTTAGAATCAAAATAGGGATCAGACTCAAAAAGTCAACAATTTTCTTTTCTTGATGATGACAAACACCCAAGAGCAAAATGGGTACAGTCTAAAAAGGCTCCCCCTAAGAGTATACATAAAGAAGAATATAAAAAGTAAAACTTAAACATATTCATGAAAGAAGACACTTCAAAAGATTATGCATTCAGTTTTAGCGTTAGAGCACATGCTCAGATATTTGCCCCTATGTTTTTGTCCCTCAAGACATTTGCCCCTATGGTCATAAATATTTTTCTCAAAAATATTCTCCCCCTTTTGGCATGAGCAAAAAGGGCTAAACTAAGTAGAAAATAATTTTATCATTTAAAACAAATTCAGCAAAGAGAACTCCCTATTTTTGAAAAACTCTCCCCTTATGTGATATAACAGTTAGGCATAAAAATTGTATAATTGTTTCAAAGATATAGCCATTAAGCATACAAAACAATTTAACTGGTCATTTAAAAGAATAAAATGACATGTAAAACATAGCTAGACTAGAAATATACACAAACCATTTTAGTTTACGCACAATGGAAGTCCTTGCAAAGATTGGAATTTAAGAACATGCGGCATATAAAAAATAGGTTTGAGCATAAATATGATCTAATTAGTTCACATGCATTTCATGTGAGTCAATGAACCAGTTATGTAACTCCCTTTTAAAATTAAAATTTCATGACACAAGATTTCAACACAAAAAAGCCACAAGTCATGAAAGCATTTAAGCATACAAGCAAGAAACAAGATGTATATAAGTTCAATTCTTGCTTTTGAAAATGTATATACATAAATAAATAAATATATATATATATATATATAATGTATATATATAAGTATAAAAATATGTATATATATCCCCTTATGATTTTTAATAACCGCAGGGGGCTTATGCTTGCTAAAAAAGAAATTTTAATTTAAAACTCAAGCAAGCATTATTTTTTTGATTTATCATTTAAGCACAAATCACAGAATACTAGAAAAATGCAACCATATAGATCAAAAGATATTAAATAAATTTAAAATATGGATCACAAGGCAAAACCTAAGACACATGTGGCTAAGAAGTATATTTTAAATAAAAAATTTCAATGAAATCATTTCGTTTAAGCACAAGCCACAATGAATTCAACAACAGATCTAAGCCAAACATTTGGAGAGCATAACAAGATAGAATTTTAGCCTAAGATGCTCCCTCTATCAATTTGACTACATGCTTAGATACTGTTAGCTATTTATATTGAAATAAGGTATGAAAATTTATTAAGAGTTCAAACAGTATAAGTATCATTTTTTATTTTAAAACAAATTTTGCTGGGTATGTGTTAAACCTATTTATCTCACTAGTAAAATGTCTTTAAACACACATGCGCTAAATATTAAGAAATAGGTCTTGCAAGGAATTTATCCATACCGTGAACAATCCATATCAAAGAATGATTCAGTAGAGACAGGATATGATGTTCATGGCACAAAAAAAAATTTGGACTCCATAGGGTAGGTGACTTAAATCCTTTTCTCAAGGAAGGGGCCTAAACTCCCCTGTATAGTCTTAAGCATACATAAGTGCATTTACATTTAAGGACGAATTTCATTCAAGCATATTCATCACATGTTCATCCTTCTTAATTATTACTTAGCATGCAAGAGAATATAGGCATTAAGTTCACTTTTCTTAAAAGTGGGGCTTAAACTCCCCATGTATATTTGCATGCATACATACTTGCATTAAGTTCAAGGATGGTAGTCATTTAAGAGCATTCATCAAAAATTCATCCTTTCAAAAGGATTTTCAATATGTAGCAAATAATAAGCATTTAGCACACAACATGACATATTGCATTTTAATTTAAAACGTGATAGCCAATTAAGGTTATACTTAAAGGTAATGCAATAGGGGTTCAATATAAGAATAACACAACTCAAAGTACACAATGAGTGTGTGTGATGAAAACTCCCCCTAAGCCATGCAATTGCTCGTAGTTACATGGACTTAAATATTATAACATGATGATTGACCATTTGGGTCCTTCATGAAGTTCACGTCCTAAGGTTAGGACCGAATGGTGTCTATGAACAAAGTTTCTCCGAGGTCCATAAATGTGTACATGTTTTCAGTTTAGCGCAAACCAATAGGATTCTACATGTACAAATCTATTTAATTATCTAGCAACCTAGGAAATGACATGAAGATTGTGCATGTTATTTTGTTAAGCATATACTATTTAAAATTTAACAAGCACAAGTGGACGGTTCAGCATGCACCTATAACTAAGGATGAAAATTGATATTCGTTTATGATTCACTCATCCTTTCAAAAATATTTTAGCATACATTAACTCATTATCCAAATACATGATTTTATTTTTGGGAAAAGTTCTACCAAAATTTTGGTAGCATTCCATCTGTAAATAGGACATTTCCCAAAAATTTTATGTACAAAACCTGATAGATTCCCATATACAATTAATAATAATCCAGTTTAAGCATGCGAGAACCTATTTCCAGAACCAGCATGCAATTCACATCACTGCATCAGCCATGCAGGAGGCATTCTATACTAAGCATGCAATCAAGTAGTTCAATCAATATATCAAATAAAATATAAACTATCAATCAGAAAATAAAATCATTACATAAGTAATGGATAGTGACATTCAGCTCAAAAACATACTAAAGGAAAAATCATCCATTCATCAGAAAATATAATCATATAGCACAAATGGATATTTGCGTTCAGCTCATACAAAGTATCCAATGTATATGAAATGATAAGTGTAGACACCCTATTTTTGCCCTAGCCAAACAGAACAAGGGGTCCCCTCTTATTATTTTCATTATTATTATTATTACTTTACTATTATTATTTTTGGTATATTATTATTATTATTATTATTATTTTGTTATGATTATTATTTTTAGTATCTTTATTATCATTATTATTATTATTATTATTTATTTATTTATTTTGTTATTACTATTATTATTATTATTATTATTATTATTATTATTATTATTATTATTATTATTATTATTATTATGCTACTTTTACTATTACTATTATTAATACTATTATCTTATATATTATTAGTGTTGATACTTTCTTATTCTTATTATTATTATTATTTTATTATTACTATTATTTTTTTTATTACCTTATTATTATTATTATTATTATTTTTAAATATCACTTTATTATTATTATTATTATTTTTAAATATCACTTTATTATTATTATTATTATTATTATTAATTACATTACTATTATTACTATTATTTAGATATTATTCTTATATTTTTATTATTAATTACATTACTATTATTATTATTATTTAGATATTATTCTTATATTATTACTATAGTAATTATTATTATTACTATTTCCATTTTCATTATTACTATAAGAATAAAAGCATAAAAAAAAGGAAAAGAAAAGAAATTCAAAAAAGGGAAGTTTGGTTTTAGGTTTTCAATTCTTTTTTTTATATAAGGGCAATGAAGCACACACATGGTGGGGGGGGGGGGGGGGGGGCGCTGCGAACACAGCCGAGAGGGAGCGCAGCGCACAGCAGCACGCACAAAAAAAAAAAAAAAATTTCTTTCTCCTTCATCTTCTTCTTTTTCTTCTTCTGCTTCTTCTTTTGGAGCCTTGTTCCACCAACCCTGGTGGCTGCCAGCCCTCACCATAGCCACCCGAACATCTTCCATTACACCAGATCTATCACCGTCACGGCCATCTCCAGTGGGCAGCAACAGAGATCCGTAGACAGCCCCCATTCCTCCAGAACCCCACCAGCACAGCAGTCCCCAGCAGGCCTCTCGGCCACTCTCTGCAACACTCCACTGCCGTGAGCAACCACCACACCAACCAACCTCAGCCACGCTCCGGCAGAGCCTCACGATCTCTCCCCAGCAGACCACTCACCTAACCTCCCTCATCCCTCTCCATTGGCCACAGCCCACATCCACCGCGGCTTGAACCTCAACCCACGGCAGCGTCTCCACCAGCTCGATCTCCGGCAGCACCTTAGCTCCCCTCCTGCAGCCACAGAACCCTCTGCTACACAGCAACCCGAACCACCCAGTCCTCTCTGATCCAGATTTCCGGCCATCACCATCTCAAGTCCCGGCTGTACCCCCCTCCTCTGTAAGTACCCGCTGCCATCTCCTGTACACACACACACGCACAGAACACACACACACAGAACACGCACTCACAGTCACACACATGCCCGTGCATATATCCTTTTTGGAGTTGTTTGGGGTTTTGTCATATAAAGATTAATTTTTTTTTATTTTTATTTTTTACATTTAATTGGTATTTTATATATGTGTATATCTAACATTAATTGACTTTTTGCAGGATTTTTCTAACTGTGGCAGAAATTTTAATTCAGGTTTCATATATATAGTTGACGTTGATTTATTTATTTATTTATTTTGTTTTGCAGGGTTCGTTTTCATCATAGTATTCATTTAGGTTCGAATTTTTATTGTTTATATTAATGCATGTTAAGTAATGAATATTGTTGTCTTTTAATGTGATAATATGATATTTGTGTCTTTTTTTTGCGGGATTTAAGTTCATTCTTCTTAGGATCGTATGCTAATTTTTGTGATTATGCACATTTTAGAATGTAATATATTAATTATTTCTTAACCTTTCATTAGTTCCCATGTTTTAATTCTAAACTTGGTTTATTTCCTTTATTAGTTATTTCCTTATTTGTGTAGTGGTGTTTATAGGATATTGGTGTACCGCTTGGAGAGTTATTATCGTTACTTTTTACTTATGGTGGAATTTTCATTATTGTGTGATGTTTTGGATATTTTGTTCGTTGTCATGTTCATATCATTCCTATGTTCATCTTATATATATTGTGGTATTTATAGGTATTACTATGTTCATATATTATTATTTTTATCTTTAGGCATAGTTTATTAGGTTTATCTTTATCATTATGTTTACATTACTCTTATGGTGGTATTTATATTTTAGTCTATAAGTATTAGTTTATTATTATGGCATTGTAGTATTATTATTAGTTCATATGGTATTTCAGTATTTAAGTTCATATTATATGTTTATTGTTATTATTATGAATTATATGGTATTATTATTATATTTAGTATCACGTATTAGGGTTTTTTTTTTTAAGTATTTTAACATATAGAATATAACTTAATATAATATCTGTAGGATGTTTAGCATTACCTATTAAGATAGTTTTAGTATTCTCAATATATAAGGTATTACTTTTTGGATAGACTCCTTAGTATTGTAATATATATGATATTTTATTACATATTTTGACATTTGTAATATTTTAAGTAGTTGCTGATTATCCTATTATCATATATCAAAACCTCCCAACCAGTATTTTAATACTTAGAAAAAAAACCCTAGAAAATCTTCAAAATTTGGGAGTGTATTTTGTAAATTATTTTCGATTTTATCCCTATGATTTTATTGCGGGGGTATGAGCCTTCGGGCATCACGTACCCTAAGCTCTGAGGGAATATATATATGTATATATTTATTTATTTATTTATTTATTTTTTTACATGTATTTATAAATTCATAAAAAGGAGTAATTTAAAAAATTATTAGATTAACTTAGGGATAATTTCAAATTAATTAGGTACCGTTTGTAAGAACGGGCGCGTAGGGGGTGCTCGTACCTTCCCCTCGCGTAATCGAACTCCCGGCCCCAACTTTGGTAATGTAGACCGATTTTACCCCTAACGGGGTAGTAATCATGTGTTCTAACCGCACTAAAGGTTAGTGGCGACTCCGATATCCATGTTTTTCCATGAAAATATTAAATTGATTTTTAATTTCGCCGCCCGGGGCACACGCGCTCCCGGGACGTCGCGACAATAAGCATAATACAAAAAAATGCATATTGGATGAATTTTCAAGACATGCTGCTCCCCCCCCCCCCCCCCAATTATGCAGCAAGAGCATTAAATTCTTAGCCAAGAGTATTAGATTTTCAATAGACGAACTTAGGCATTTTATTGCTAAGCTCAGGAAAACATGATTTTAATTTCCTATAACCCAACACAATATGATTGGACAAAACAATATGCTATATTTAAAATATTTATACTAAAGTTTATATATAGTACCATTTTACAAATTTAAACACCATTGTCCATTTGAAGTGGATTTATTTAAACATGCTCGTGAGATTTAATTTAAGAGATGATAATTTGATATAAGCATGCACTAGCCAGTATTATTATATATTAACCAATTATAATTATATGTATATATTAAGCTACGATTGGATGTGATCACTAAAACTCAGTATTGGCTAGATTCCCTTAGGCTTCTTAGTAGAATAATAGAGTATACTAAAATATAATCTTTTAAGCACGGAACTCTATAAGCATTTTGATTCCTTATGTATATATCCTAAAATCTTATGAGTATTAACAAAATATTCTTCTTAAGTGCACCTCATAAGATAGCATGTTATAATCACATAATTATCATACGATTCACATGGTAAGAATAAACATAAAACATGTAGCATGTGAATCAAGCATCAAATAACATAGAAGGAGAAAGGTATACCTTTCTAGTTTACTCCTTCTTAATTGTTTGAGCTCAGAGTGGTGACTTTTTCTCTCTCAATTTTTCAAGATCCTTATGATTCCCAAAATCCTTGACACATAGAAAGATATAAACTTGCAAAAGCATTAGTGACTAAGGCAGAGAAAAAGTATGCGTGGCACACAAATGATATGCATTAAAACACATGTCATGCAAATTTAATTCATTTTCAAATTTTAGGAAATTATGCATTTTTAAAATCAGTTTTCAATGGGATACGATAACATTCACAAATACTTTCCAAATCCTCCAATCAATTGATTTTACAAAATCATTTTCAAATTTCAAATCGTAAAATCTACACAGTAAAACCAGGGGAGGATTTGCAAAGACTTGACCCTCAAAGTAGGGATACACCGAAATATGAGCCATAGAAATCTTTATGCAAATACGGGTTAAGCTTAATTCAACCAGGATCTAATACCAATTATTGGAATTGGTGTGATCCCAAGAGGGTGTGAATTGGGTTTTAAAAATGTGTATGCAAATAATTATGACATTAAACAAACATTCATACACATGCTGAAATTTAAGTGCAGAAATTTAAATAAGATAGAGAGAGAATGACACTCAAATTTGTTAATGAGGTTTGGCCAATATAGCCTACAACCCCACCTTAGGCATACCCCCCAAGGATACGACTAAACCTACTCACTTAAATGGGCGGAGCAGAAGCCTTTTACATCCTCTTCTTATGGGGCGAGAAAAACCTTAGCTCAATTACTAGGCTAAGCCAAACTAGTCTCACTTACGGGGTTGAGATTCCCCAGTTCAATTTTTGGGCTGAACCGAATCGGTCTCACTTATGGGGTTGAGACTCCCCAATTCAATTAACGGGCTGAACCCAACTAGTACATGAAAAAAAATTTTGTACATAATACAATGCTTCTTGATACAAGTAGAAATGTACACATTAAAGCTCTAAGATGTGTGCACTCTCTTATGATATGATTGAGCTCAATAGAGTAAAGGGTGCTTATCTAAATAATTAATGCACAAAAAAAAACTTACGAATATATAAAATGATTATTATGTTCTCCAACAAAGATATTTGCAAATAAAAGTATTTGGAGAATCTGGAGTTTAAGCTCAAAAGGATTTGTGCAATAAATAATTTCTCCCAAAAAATAACCGGAAGAAATATTAAAGCTACTCTCAAAAACAATTTTAATAAATGAGGTTGCAAATGAGAGTAAATGTAAATGAGCGTAAAATAAATGCCCAAAGTAAAATATTCTCTTCAAAACGATTTTCAAAATAATGATTGGAAGAGATTGAAGAGTATAAACTGTAACCCCAAAAAGATTTTGCAATGAAAATATGAGTGGGGGAACTTTCATTTAGAAAATAATTTGAGAGGCTTTTATAGTTAATCAAAGTTGCTAATCTAGAGTAATGAGAGGGTATTTATAGAGTTTGTGAAAATTATGACTTTTGGGGACACAGAGGTTATTTTAGAAAAAATATTAATGATGTTTAATTAAAAATAACCTTGTTTTACCTCGGTAAAAAATTCAATAACCCAAGAGGCTTAGTCGACCGAACTTGAGGTTCGGTTGACCGTAGTGTCCAGTTCGGTCGATCAGGGAAAAATTGAACTAAAAGTATGGTCAACCGTCTTGAGGGTTTCAAAGGTGATTTTCAAAATCTGCACGATTTGATTGACCGAGAAAATTTGAACTATGAGGTTCAGTGGACCGAGCGGTTGGCATTTCCCACCTAGGGGTTCGTTCGACTAGGGTGTTGCCCATATAAACTTGGTCAGTCGATCGAGCAGTCAACTTGTTGACCTAAGGAGGTTAAGTTAACCAGGGCTTGCCTGTATATATCTAGTCGGTTGACCGAGAGGTCAACCTATTAACCCAGTGGGAGTTCGGTCGACTGAGGATATTAGTGTAACTGAGTTCAGTCGACCGAACATGTCATTTGGGCATTTTCGGTCCTTTTCTTTAAAAATATGTCCCTAATTATATTATGTTATGGGGAACATTTTTATGCAATATTCAGAGTCCTAAGATCAGTCTAAGGCCTTTGAGAAATAACCCTAAAAATACAACGTCGGGTGCCCTAAGGTCATTTGGTCCCTATGGTCATTCTACAGTCATCTGAGCATTTAAAACATATCATGCAAGATGTATGCATTATTACAAACCAAATATAAAAATAAATGCATATACAAGTAAAAACAAATGTCTCCTTTATCTTTTTTGCTCTTAAATCTTCATGGAAAACGCCAGGAGTGTGAGTTTTATGTTCTTGCTGGCATCCATTTTTTGGTATCTTACATTCATACTGAAATGAAAACTTGTTGACACACTAAATGCACACATAAGATACTGGTGCTTTGTCAGCATCAAAGCAAGGATCAGACTTAAAAAGTCAGCAGTACGTACAAATTGAATTTTAACTGGACCTTCCCTTGCATGGAATGCTGAGCTTGGTTTTGTATCTTATTTGATCTTATTTTGTTTTATTGCAGTTGAAAGTAGGAAATAGAGAGGATTTCTTCCCTAAAAATTGGTGATGGAATTTCAACAATAAGGTGCTTCTCCTTATGTTCTGTCATATTAGGATCTTAGTTCAATTGATCTCACAATATTCTTTGTGCTTTGTTTTATAAACTAATGGAGCAAGTAAAGATTGACAGTTGGGCTCTTGTAAATTTCTTAACTCGATGTGATAACTATGGTCTTGTGAGAGATATAATCAAATGTGGAGAAATGAAAGGAATTGTAAGTTTTATTATTATGTTTTCTATAATATAAGAGTTGAGATTAATGGAAGTTATTTTTCATGTGTTTTGTAGGTCATTGAACCTCCATTCGACGTATTTGAAGAGAACTCGACCTCAGTCCAGACAGGCTCCACCTATTGTTAGAGTGGAGAAAATGTTTGAAGATATACAATCTAAACTTCCCGGAGCTCTAAAATTCCTTCTTGCCTTCTTTCAAAGAGGAAGAACTCCGATCTTTATGGTTGTGGCTAGTTTGTTTTGTATTTATAAAGTTTATTTTCGGTTGGTGCTAATGAATCTATCTAATGTTTAAGGTCCTTGGAAGTGAAAGAATCTTGCTGATTTTGGAATTGTCACTCAATGCATTGCTCCTACTAGAGTTAACGACCAGTAACTAACAAATGTTCTGCTCAAGATCAATGCCAAGGTGTATACTTCATTAATTTGTGATTTTTAATTATGCAATTGAGCTAATTTGAAAGATCATTTGAAATTGTTCATGGAATTAAGATGATTATAATTCAGAGCTTGTCTTAGGTTTTATGGGACTAGAGCCTGTACACATCATATTAATTATATAGCTTGTCCCCCAATAAAGTTCCAATACTTTCACCATCTGAGAAAGATTTTTATAGCTTCTTTGAGACATACTTTGTAGTATTGTGCAATGGTTTCATAGAAGCATTACTCATTTTTAATTTTAGCTTATTGAATGAATTAGGTCGATCATGAAAATCTTTTCTCACTTTTCCTAGCTAATAGAAGTAACCTCTTTCAAATCTAAAGGAAAGATCTATATGTCTGGCCATGGACTGAGATTATTGTTCTTAACACAATGGACAGAAAAAATTTGGGAGAGATTTCATTAATAGTGAACTAGGCATACATACGGATTACTAGGAGCCAGTCGTTTGAGCGGAGGAATTCAAGGTCGGTATCGGCCGCAGCTAAGCCGGAATGAGATTTATTCTGCAATAGCCATGTTGGTGCATGCATGGATGGGTTGCTCGTGAAGATGATTACAATTTAGATGGGCTAGTATGAGACTATCTTCATAGCATGTGGACTGATAGGAATTTTTACTGATATATATTGTCCAGGAAGAAAGGTCGTCAGTAATAGTCTTTATATTTGTGACGGTTTTCATCAACCATCACAAATCATTCAAATTAGTTAAGCAGCAAATTAATCTATTAATTTTATTATTAATAAAATTAATAAAATATAAATTAGTGACTAAATGGTAATCAAAACACTCTAGAGTGGCTTTAACCATTAATTTATATTAAAATTTGTAATTATTAATTTGATTAACCGAACCAATAACCGATGAACCAAAAATTGGTAAAATCATAACTGATGAATCGAACTAACCCTATTTATTGACTGATTTGAATTGACCAAAATTGGTCACTTAATTCGGTGAATTCGGGTTTCCCGGAGTTATACATGCTTACCCCTACTTGGTACAACATTTTTAATTTTAGTGTTGAATGACAAACTATTAGTGACGGTTTAAGAGAACCATCACTAATAAAATATTATTAGTGATGGTTTTAAGAGTTTTAGTGATGGTTTTAAAACCATCACTAATAGTTTGATTAAAATCCCCAAATCCTCGAGCCCTCCCTCCTTTCTTTCCTTCGCCCATTTCTTTCCCTCCCTTGGTAGCTCACGAAACCTCCTCCCACCGCCGCCACTCGCCGAATCTCGCTGCCTTTGTTCGCTGAACCTCTAGGTACGTACGACTTGACCGTGTGTGCATGCATGGTGCTTGCATCTGTTCGTGTGTGATGGTGTGTCTCTGCGTACGGGTGTGTGATTGTGTGTGTGGGAATTTGACTATGTGTGGGTGATTTTGCGTGGGTGTGTGAGTGTGTGTGTGGATCTGATTGTGTGTGCGTGTGTCTGTGTGGGTGTGTGAGTGCGTGAGCGTGTGGCCATGAGTGTGTGTGGATGTGTCTGCGTGGGTGTGTGATTGTGTGTGTGGGTCTGAGTACTATGGTTGCCTACTACAATCTGATTCCTAATCCCCCTAAATTGTTGCATATATTTTTTATGTTGTTTGAATGTGTTGTATAATTCTTTTAGAAATTCAAGAATGAATGATAGAATTAAATTAATTATTTTGTAAGTAGTTTAAATTTTAGTTTTATTTTATTCTTATTTATGTTGTATTTGTTTATGTAAATTTTTTATTTATTTGATTCTTGTTTTAGGTATTATTATTTGTCATTGTATTTGTATATTTTTATAGTTATTTTATATTCATTATTATTGTATTATTATTGTTATTATTGTTTGTATGTTTTAGATCGATTATCGTTATTGTAAATTTCAGTATTATTTAGTATTCCTTGTGAGTTTTGAAACAATTATAGATGGTGAGAGGCAATTTAGTTTTTGTCCTCTTAATAATGCCTCCTTCCATAGGGGGATACAAGAACGAAGAAACCAAAATCTAACTAATGATGTTGCATGCTAGTTAAGTAAACAAATTGAGAACTGCATTTCATATGTTCATTGAAATTTAGACCCGTTCAAGAATGGTTACTATACATTCATGCCTCATCGTACATGTGAGATAAAATCAATTAATGAAGTTCAATTGATTATTAGTCATACTATGTAGACTAATTATCAATTGACCATGTTCATCATTTGATTCATATACGATTAGTGATGTTTATATTTCAACCATTCTTGAATTGTCCAATGTGGAAAGTTTAGGAAGTTGTATTTACATTACTGTCATCATTCATGCTTTGTTCATTGTTATTATATATTTCGCGCACGTCTCTACTTGTGTTCTCTAGGTGCATAGTGGGTTGTCATGACAATTTTTTAGTGATGGAACACTAGCAACATGTTCACTTCCTCCATCTTGTGTACTTGGAGAGCCATGGGGAGATGCTGCTAGAATTTAGAATGACTATGATGAAGGAATTTGAGCGATTGACTACAATGCAAATGCAACAGTCTTGATTAGGATAGGATTCGTACCCTTTATACGGAAGGTGGTTGATTTTAGGACTCACGATGCATGTGGTATAAACATTATTTTGATAATGTAATCAACAACATTTGCTTGAACATGTTATAGGGTAGCTAATGAACATGGATAACAGTTGGATGAATGCTTGGGGTAGGTTTTTGGACGAATATGTGAAAGGAGTACATGATTTTATAGAGTTCGAGCAAGAAATGCCAAAACATAACATTCAAGCACATTGATTTAACTTGTAGACGTCTATTACACTTTGGAATGGAGAAATGCTACACAACATGGGTCTTCCACGTTGAAGATTACGCAGTTCAAAGTGATGATGAAGAAGATGAAGCTAAAGGGCAAAATATAGTAGGCGGTGATACACGTTCGGAAGGGTTGATCGAAATGTTTGGTGACTTGGAAAGGGGAATTGCAGTGGATACAGACGACGTCAATGTCTCACATAATTGTGATAAATCTACTTTAGTAGGTAATATACATTGCGATCCCACTATGTTAAATCGACTCAGTAAACCATTTTCTAATCTTGTGAGGGATGCACGGGTGCCCCTATATCCAAACTATATAAAGTTCTCAAAATTAGAGTTTCTGATTAAATTGCTTCATGCAAGGAAAATGCATGGATTATCTCAGAGCGCATTCAACATGCATTTAAATCTCATTAAGGCAGCATTGCCTGATAGTGAAACACTTCCGAAGTCCTTTTATGAGGCAAAGACATACATACATGCTTGAATTGGGCCTTGAAATTAGGATAGCTTCCCAAAAGGGGGGGGGGGTGAATTGAAATTTTAAAATTATTTCAGGTTTAATTCTTTGTATTATATTAATCAATCACAACAAGTAAAAAACAATTCAACCACAACCAATCAATAAGATAATCAGAAACTTGATCTTTGTATCAATAGCCCTGTAATAAATTGTAAAACACGCTGATTTTATGCAAGCCCTGTGTTTATTCCAAAGTCACAATTTTTCTTTGTGTTTAGCTTTTAAACAAACTTTCAGATTAATAAGTTTAGGATGATCAACCAACATAGTCCCTTTCGGTTTCCGCAATCAATGTTGATTAAGCCAAAAACAAATTATCCTCCGGTCTATTTAACAACTATACACTCAGAATTAACAATTTAAAGCATACAGGCAAGTTTTAAGTATTGATGAAAAAGTAAAGAGTAAGGAGGAAGAGAGACACAATATTTTACGAGGTTCGGCTTATACCCAGCCTACGTCCTTGCCTTTGGCAAACCACCAAAGGATTCACTAATTCAGTTCCGTTGACGGGTGGAACAATACCGATTACAATCACTCCTTCCATTAGGCTAGAGCCTGCCTCTCCAAACGATATTTCCTCATTTGGTCCAACGATTCTACAGCCCTAAATCATCTATAAACAAGAACCAAGATAGAGAAGAGTTTGTGTACAAGAAAACACTCTCACAGAGTAGGTTAGTACAACATTCAGTACAATAATACTTCAAAGTAATTCAAATATAAAAGAATTTTAAGCTCAATACTCAATTTAGATCACCAAGTATCTTCCAAAATTTGAAGGATTTTGACTTTGAAGGCTTTACTTTAGAGTTTGAATCAATAGCAATTCAGTAGTTGAAGATGAATGAACACAAGAGAGTTTGAGAGCCTTTTAGAGAACTTTGATTGCTGAAAATTATTTGGTGTATAAAAAATTTGAAGTTTGGGGCTATTTATAGATGTTTAAAAGTAATTTCTTACCTCCACAGTTTCCTTGAAGTAGTTCCAAGTTTTTCAAAATAATAGTGTCCAAAAACTTCATTTAGAAAATCTTCCCGTTGAGAGTTTTTAAGCCAACGTTCGAGTGGCAGTCGCCTATCATAGAACAAACTCACAACACAGAACACTGGCAGTCGCCTGGCATGCTACTGTCTCTTTGAAAAAATTCTCCATTTAATTTGGCAATCGCCTGCCCTAAGAGGACAGTTGCCCGACCCTTCTGATTTTCAAAAACTTTTCTTTTTTAAAAAAACCTTTCTTTTCTTTGATTTTGAAAAACATTCTTTAGGGTTTCTTCAAAAATATATTTCTTAGTTTCTTTTGATTTTATGAGAGCTTCAATTCAGTTTATACTTGAAATTAACTTGAAGTACTTACATTCAATCATCCTTAAAACTTCAATCCTTTGATCTTCAAGTAAGTACTTGTTCTTCCATCGTCTTTGAGTTTCTGGTCTTTTCTTTGAGCTTTCATCAAGTTATCTTTAATCCTCATGCTCTTCAAGATCTCTTTTTAATCCATAGGCTTTATCATCCTTTTGAGCTTTGTCACTACCTTTAAGCTTTGCCTTTTTCCTAAAAAACTTTCACTTGAACCACATTAAACATATCATGATTTGTTATCATCAAAATAAGAATTGTAAGCCTTGTTAGGCCAACAATGTCCCCCTTTTTGATGATGACAAATCGAGAGCAAAAATAATATGAAATAATACTCATAGCTCCCCCTTTCAACAAGCCCGATACATTCATAGTTAGAGTCATATGAATTCATGTTTCTTGTAAAATAATTCATACAAGATCCATACAAGATATAATTCATGCAAGATAATCCATAAATGAATGATCCATACATATTCATAGTTTTACAAACCATAGCATCACACATTTTTGCACTCCTAGCATCACACATTTTTGCACTCCCTTCTTTCAAACATCTCCCCCTTTGGACATCAATCAAAAAGGAGAAGAGATAATACAAAAACATAGAGAAGTGATGCAATACATAGTACGTATAGAGCTTACAAACATAAAGAACATACTATTTGGTAAAGCATTGAAACTTAAAAATGAAAAATAACACATAGATGAAACACATCAATCGGAGGCTTCCATAGACCCACTTTCATCGTCTTCTTCTTCTTGTTCACCAGATTCATCATCACTTGATAGAGCAGAGCTGATATCCATTGGAGATTTGGCTTTAGAGGAGCCAGCCAAATGTTGTTCATTCTTGTCAACTTGCTAAACAAGACTTGAACAATGAGTTTCTACAGTAGAAACCTTCTCCCTTAGAGTACAAAGTCTAGATTGCATTCCATCACTGAAGGTCATATAGTGATTAAAAAATGGAACAAACCAAGAAGGAGTTTCTGGGTCAAGTTGAACTGAAGATGCTGGTATGGAAGACTGAGGTGGTGGTGTAGATGATACATGACGATGTCTCTTATGAAACCATCCTTGAGGAGAATTCTTATATCCCATACACTTAAGAATAGTATCAGAAAAGATATCGTAATGGGTTTTGCTAGTGAAGTTAAATGATGGTGTAAGAACATTGAAATGAGCAAATATCATATTTAACATCCGAGCATATGGTAGAATGACACGAGGAGCATTGACTTTCATAATAATCCACTTGATAAGTAAACTTGGAAGATCCAACTTTTTCCCTTTAAGAGTACACCACATTATAAAGCAATCTAAGAATGAAATATGATCATGAGAACCAGAACATGGTAGGATATTGTATGTAATGAGTTTGTGTAGAATTAGAGCTTGTAGATTTAGCTGTTTGTAAAGAGGTGGATGCCCAAAGTTGACAGGTGTATCAGTTACGACTAGAGGTAAAAATTCCTTTGGAGTGAATCCCATAATCCATTGTGTCTCAACAATGTGGACCTCAAAATCTCCTGGCTTGATTCGATGAATTTTTCCCAAAGATATGGGAGTAAGATGAATATTTTGCCCTAGGAGATTTGTTTTGATCCCGTTTTCACATCTTTCCATATTTGCATAGAAAATCCAAACCACGTTGGGATAGTATCCTTTAGCTTGATATGTAATAAACCGATCCCATCCAATCACCTTAAAAAGTTCCATAATTTCAGGAAAATCCATATTGAAGAATGTAACATCAAGAACTTTACCTAAAATGGGTTTGGCTTAGGCGATTTGGTTCCTATAGAGTTGCTTAGCATATGGAGTTACTAACCATTTTTCTACTTCATCATTGTTGATCCTTGTCGAAGAGGAAGAACCCTTTGTACCAGTTGATTTTATCCGTGGCATGTTTGTACGGAAGAGAAGAGCTGATAAACCCTAAGATAAACTCGCGATTTGGTGAGGAGGGTAAATGTGATGTTCGGTTTCAAGCTGATTTGGACAAGGAGTTTGTGTGGAAAAGAGTAGGGAAGAAGAATTTCAGAGAGAAAGAGGAAGGAGCAAGCGCCTGTTGGAAGTTAAAATGACTTAAAACAGGGTTTTAAACCCTACCCGCCGCGAGGCAGTTTCCTGTCAATGTGGAATTTGAAAAGTCAGTAGCCTATCAGTCGTTTGGCACCTTGGTGGCAGCCGCCTTCCAAGCAGAAAAATTAGTTTACTTCAAAATTATGCATCATACCCAATTCTCTTCTAATAAATATGAATCGCTCTTCAGATAGAGGTTTTGTGAATATATCCGCTAATTGGTCATTTGTATTTACAAATTCTAGCATTATATCTTCGTTTTGCACATGATCTCTCAAGAAATCATGTCTTATGTCAATATGTTTTGTTCTTGAGTGAGATACCAAATTTTTTGAAATATTAATGGCACTTGTGTTATCACATTTTATTGGAATAGTTTGATATTGAATTTTGAAATCTTTTAGTTGCTGTTTCATATACAATGTTTGGGCACAACAACTCCCTACTGCTATGTATTCTGCTTCTGTTGTGGATAGAGTTATAGAGTTTCGTTTCTTTGAAGACCATGAGACTAAGGAGTGTCCTAGAAAATGACAAGTTCCACTTGTTCTTTTTCTATCTATCTTACATCCAGCAAAGTCAGCATTGAAATAGCTTATCATTTCAAATTCAGTTTCCTTTGGATACCATAAACCTAGTTCAAGTGTGCCTAATAGATATCTAAGGATTCTTTTAAATGCTGTTTGGTGTGATTCCTTAGGAGCCGATTGGAACCTAGCACACATACATACGCTAAACATAATATCCAGTCTACTTGCCGTTAAATAAAGTAAGCTTCCTATCATACCTCGGTAATGCTTAGTATCTACTTGTTTCCCTTTTTCATCCTTTTCAAAACTAGTTGAAGTGCTCATAGGAGTTCCTATAGGTTTACTTTTTTCCATATCAAACTTCTTTAACATATCTTTAATATATTTAGTTTGATTTATGAAAGTTCCAATTTTTGCTTGTTTGATTTGTAATCCTAGAAAGTAATTTAACTCTCCCATCATGCTCATCTCAAACTCTTTTTGCATAGACTTAGAAAATTCATTACACAAATCCTCATGAGTTGTTCCAAAAATAATATCATCAACATAAATTTGTACTATAAACATGTCTTTGTTTTTGGTTTTTATAAACAAAGTACTATCTATCTTTCCTCTTAAAAATTGTTTTGAACTAGGAACTTGCTTAGCCTTTCATACCAAGCTCTAGGAGCTTGTGTCAATCCATATAAAGCTTTAGTTAACTTAAATACATGATCTGGATTTTTTGAATTTTCAAAACCTGGAGGTTGTTTTACATATACTTCTTCATTTATATATCCATTTAAAAAAGCACTTTTTACATCCATTTGATTTAATTTGAAGTCTTTATAGACTGTATAAGCTAAGAGCATCCTAATTGCTTCCATTCTTGCTACGGGGGCAAAGGTTTCATCGTAATCGATGCCTTCTTCTTGATTATAACCTTGTACTACTAGCATAGTTTTATTTCTTATAACAACTCCATTTTCATCCTTTTTATTTTTAAACACCCATCTAGTTCCTATGATTGATTTGTCGTTGGGTTTCGGTATAAGTTCCCACACTTGGCTTCTTTCAAATTGATTTAGTTCCTCTTGCATAGTTATAATCCAAGAGTCATTTTTAAAGCTTCTTCAATATTTTTGGGTTCATCTTGAGATAAAAAGGTATAATGGTTACAAATATTTTTCAATAAGGCTCGAGTGGTTATTCCTTTTGAAGTTTCTCCGAGTATTTGTTCATTTGGATGACTTTTAGAATATTTCCATTCTTTAGGTAGTTCTAGATTTTCTACAATGTTTTCATTTGAAGTATCATTAATATTTTCTTCCTTTATTTCAAGATCTTCTTCTTTTTGTGGAATATCTTCTTTTTCATCATTCTTAATTTTATTTTCAAAAATGTTTGATTCATCAAATGTTATGTGTATTGATTCAATGATAGTAAGAGTTCTCCTATTATAAACCCTATAGGCTTTGCTATTTGCAGAGTACCCTAAAAATACACCTTCATTCGATTTTGCATCAAACTTTCCTAAATCATCTTTAGTGTTATGGATAAAATATTTGCATCCAAATACATGAAAGTAAGAGATATTAGGTTTTCTTCCTTTCCATAGTTCATATGGTGTTTTATCTATACTTGATCTTATAGATACCCTATTTATAATATAACATGTTGTTTTTACAGCTTCAGCCCAAAAGTATTTAGGTAAGTTATTTTCGTTTGTCATTGTTCTTGCCATTTCTTGTAGGGTTCTATTTTTTCTTTCTACAACTCCATTTTGTTGTGGAGTTCTAGGTGCTGAGAAATTATGGTTTATTCCATATTCATTACAGAATTTATCAACCTCTTTGTTTCTAAACTCCCTACCTTGATCACTTCTAAAACTTGTTACATTATAGCCCTTTTCATTTTGTAATTTCTTACATAAGGTGATTAGCATGTCACAAGCTTCATCTTTATTTGTTAGGAATAATGCCCAAATAAATCTTGAATAATCATCCGCTATTACAAAAGTATATTGTTTTCCTTCTAGGCTTAAGGTTCTAGTTGGGCCGAATAAGTCTAGGTGTAATAGTTCTAGGGGTCTTTTAGTAGATATATACTTTTTATTTTTAAAGCTAGTTTTAACTTGCTTTCCTTTTTGGCATGCGTCACATATCTTGTCTTTTATGAATTTGGTATTTGGTAATCCTTTTACAAGATTTTTCTTTGATAATTTGGATAATAAGTCCATGCTAGCATGTCCTAACTTCCTATGCCATAGCCAACTTATTTCATTCATGGCTACCAAACAAGTTACATTTTGATTCGTTAGATTCTCAAGATTTATACAATAAACATTATTTATCCTAAGAGCTATAAATAAGATTTTATTTTCTTTGGGATTTTGAATAATGCATTTTTCTTTCTTAAAGGTTATTTCAAACCCTTTGTCACCCAATTGGCTAATGCTTAAAAGATTGTGTTTTAAACCTTCTACTAATAATACATTATTAATAGTAATAGAAGGTTCTTTACCTATTATCTCGATGTCAATGATCTTACCTTTGGCATTATCGCCGAAGGTGACATATCCTCTATCCTGTTGTTTTAGAGATGAAAACTTGGTTTTATCGCTGGTCATGTGTCTTGAACACCCGCTATCTAAGTACCACTTATCCGTTGATGATGTTGTCCTAAAACATACCTACAATAGAGGATTCATTGTGTTAGTCTTTGGAACCTAAATCCTTTTAACTTTCTTTGTTTTGTTATTAGTTCCATTATTGACTTTCCATTCTCCTTGTATTTTAACATACTTCCTTTTTAGTGGGCAATCAAACATTACGTGACCTTTGGTCTTGCACATATAGCAAGTAGTGTGTTCATGTTTGTTGTGTGAGGAAGTGCTAGCATAGTGCTTGGCTTCCTTTACAAAATATCCCATGTATAATTTCTTATTATTTTTGTTTGTTTTACTATTGTAACGTATTCTTTCTTTATTCCCATGTAGCCTTTGTTGTCCAATCATTTTTTCAAAATTATCTTTACCTTTTGTAAAATTATATATAATTTGTTCTTTCTTTTCTACTAATTTCTTTAGTTCTTTTATTTCTTGATCCTTTCTATTCAAGTTTTCTTTATGAGTTTTGCCTAATTCTTGAGTTACTTTACTTACTTCCTCCTTTAACTTCTCAATACAAGAATCTTTTTCTTTCTCAATGGTTTTAAATGATTCAAGTTGCTTCACAAGTTCTTTATTTTGATCTTTCAAGGTTATATTTCTTTTGGAAATTTTTATAAATCTTTTATGTAAGGAAAATAATTCAGCTTGTAATTCTTTGTATGAGGGCATACTATCACATGACTCGTCACAAGATTCATTGCAAGATTCTGTTGAAGAGTAGTAGGAATTTACCTCTTCATCATTTGTCATAAAGCATATGTTTGCCATCTCTTGTCCACTTGATTCATTTTCCGTTTCGCTGGAGCTTGAGTCATCCCAAGTAGCCTTCATAGCTTCCTTCTTTTTCTTCTTGTCTTTCTTGAGCAATGGGCAGTCCGGTTTGATATGTCCCGATTTTTTACAATGATAGCATATAGGAGGTTCATTTTTACCTATATTTTCTTTTCTACTTGATTCTACTTTTTCAGTTTTTATTTTGTTGAACTTCTTAGGAAATTTTTTATTCCTTCTATAAAACTTTCCTAGTCTCTTAGTGATAAATGCTAATTCATCTTGATCTAAGTCACTTGTTTCACTTTCTTCTTCACTTGAGCTATGGCTTGATGCTTTTAGAGCAATTGATTTCTTGTGCTTTGGTTCAGGATTTCTTTCTTTTAGAGCCATTTCATAGGTAAGGAGTGATCCTATGAGTTCATCTAAGGAGGTGGTCTTAAGGTTTCTTCCTTCGGTAATTCCTGTAGCCTTAGGTTCCCATATAGAGGGAAGGTCTCTCAGAATTTTCCTAATCATTTCTTAGGTGGTATAAGTTTTTCCTAAGGCACTTAAGGAATTAATTATATGGGTGAATCTTGTGTACATGCTTGATATTGATTCATCTGAATTCATCTTGAAAGCTTCATATTCGCTTGTTAACATGTTTATCCTATTGTCCCTAACATCAATAGTTCCTTCATATGTAACTTCTAGTTTGTCCCATATTTCTTTAGCTTTTTTACAAGTCATGACCCTATTAAATTCATTAGCGTCTAAAGTGCAATACAAAGCATTTATAGCACTTGAGTTAATTTGAAGCATTTTATAATCTGAATCGATCATATCCTTTTTCTCTTTTGGAATATGTTTTCCATCTATTATTTTGGTGGGAATAAGGTCTCTATCCATAACTACTTCCCATGCTTCCCAATCCATGTGTTGGAGGTAGATTTGAATTCTCTTTTTCCAAAAGGGGTAGTTGTGTCCACAAAAGATTGGTGGACGAGTCGAGGATTGGCCCTCTCCAAAAGGACCTATTCCTATGTTAGCCATTTAGATCTTTTTAAAGCTTCTTGTTAGGAATTTGTTATAACTAGTCTCTGATACCAATTGAAATTACGATAGCTTCCCAAGACGGGGGAGGGGGGGTGAATTGGAATTTTAAAATTATTTCAGCTTTAATTCTTTGTTTTATATTAATCAATAACAACAAGTGAAAAACAATTCAACCACAACCAATCAATAAGATAATCAGAAACTTGATCTTTGTATCAATAGCCTTGTAATAAATTGTAAGACACATTGATTTTATGCAAGCCCTGTGTTTATTCCAAACTCACAATTCTTCTTTGTGTTTAGCTTTTAAACAAACTTTCAGATTAATAAGTTTAGGATGATCAACCAACGTAGTCCTTTTCGGTTTCTGCAATCAATGATGATCAAGCCAAAAACAAATTATCCTCCGGTCTATTTAACAACTATACACTCAAAATTAACAATTCAAAGCATACACGCAAGTTGTAAGTATTGCTGAAAAAGTAAAGAGTAAGGAAGAAGAGTGACACAAGATTTTATGAGGTTCGGCTTATACCCAGCTTACATCCTTGCCTTTGGCAAACCACCAAAGGATTCACTAATTCAGTTCCGTTGACGGGTGGAACAATACCGATTACAATCACTCCTTCCGTTAGGCTAGAGCCTGACTCTCCAAACGATATTCCCTCATTTGGTCCAATGATTCTACAGCCCTGAATCGTCTATAAACAAGAACCAAGATAGAGAAGAGTTTGTGTACAAAAAAACACTCTCACAGCAGAGTAGGTTAGTACAACATTCAGCACAATAATACTTCAAAGTAATTCAAATATAAAAGAATTTGAAGCTCAATACTCAATTTAGATCACCAAGTATCTTCCAAAATTTGAAGGATTTTGACTTTGAAGGCTTTACTTCGGAGTTTGAATCAGTAGCAATTCAGTAGTTGAAGATGAATGAACACAAGAGAGTTTGAGAGCCTTTTAGAGAACTTTGATTGCTGAAAATTTCTTGGTGTATAAAATCTTTGAAGTTTGGGGTTATTTATAGATGTTTAAAAGTAATTTCTTACCCCCAACGTTTCCTTGAAGTAGTTTCCAAGTTTTTCAAAATAATAGTGTCCAAAAACTTCATTTAGAAAATCTTCCCATTGAGAGTTTTTAAGCCAACGTTCGAGTGGCAGTCACCTGCCACGACTTGGCAGTCGCTTGTCATAGAATAAACTCATAACACAGAACACACAGTTGCTTGCTAGAACCAAGGGAGTCACCTGGCATGACCACATAGGTGTCTGGCTATGTTCGGGTAGTCGCCCGGCATGCTACTGTCTCTTTGAAAAAATTCTCCATTTAATTTGGCAGTCGCCTGCCACAAGAGGACAGTCGCCTGGCCCTTCTGATTTTCAAAAACTTTTTTTTTTAAAAAAAACCTTTCTTTTCTTTGATTTTGAAAAACATTCTTTAGGGTTTCTTCAAAAATATATTTCTTAGTTTCTTTTGATTTTATGAGAGCTTTAATTTAGTTTATACTTGAAATTAACTTGAAGCACTTTCTCAATCATCCTTAAAACTTTAATCCTTTGATCTTCAAGTAAGTTCTTGTTCTTCCATCGTCTTTGAGTTTCTAATCTTTTCTTTGAGCTTTCATCAAGTTATCTTTAATCCTCATGCTCTTCAAGATCTCTTTTTAATCCATAGGCTTTATCATCCTTTTGAGTTTTGTCACTACCTTTACGATTTGCCTTTTTCCTAAAAAACTTTCACTTGAACCACATTAAACATATCATGATTTGTTATCATCAAAATAAGAATTGTAAGCGTTGTTAGGCCAATAGGTCTTGGTTACACTCCTATACATGCTTGTAGGTATAATTGTGCACTCTTTTTATGGTAAACTTGAAAATGCGAATGAGTGCCCAAAATGTGGTGAACTAAGGTATAAAACTAATCAAAAAAAGGGTAAAAAGATCCCTCAAAACGTTTTACAATATTGTCCATTAATACCACATCTACAATGATTGTACATGTGCAAAAAGACTGCTGCAAATATGAGATAGCATAAAGAGAAACGTCTTCAAGATGAAAACACCCTTAGCCTTCCAGCAGACTCGGAAGCTTGGGCCAAGTTTGATAAAATGCATCTGTGGTTTGCTAGTGATCCTCACAGCATCAGACTTGGCCTTGCTTCAGATGGGTTCAATCCTTTCGGTAACCTGGACAACCCGTATAGCATATGGCCAGTTATGATGATGTCATACAATATGCCGCCATGGCGATGTATGAAAGAACCCTTCATTTATATGTCTCTGCTTATTCCTAGATTGAGGGCACCTGGTAATGAAATTGATGTTTACATGCGTCCATTAATTGACGAGTTAAAAGAACTATGGGAAAAAGGAGTGGAGACATTCGATGTGGAAACCGAGACAACATTTCGGATGCATGCTACATTGTTGTGGACAATTAATGATTTCCCC
Source organism: Malania oleifera (assembly GCF_029873635.1). Taxonomy (NCBI): domain Eukaryota; kingdom Viridiplantae; phylum Streptophyta; class Magnoliopsida; order Santalales; family Ximeniaceae; genus Malania; species Malania oleifera. The sequence goes on along the minus strand of NC_080427.1, from coordinate 85,400,203 downwards.
ACTTATGGAAACCTATTAGGTTCGAGCAAAAAAGGTTACTTAGCATGCCCAGTGTGTAATAAGGATGCTTGGTCCTTATCCTTGAAGCATGGATACAGGCTATGCTTTATGTGTCATCGTCGTTTTCTATGACCTGGAGATCTTTGGAGGACTCATGGTGTCAGAAGTTTTAATGGAAAACCTAAATGAAGGTTGCAGCCAAACCGACTAAGTGGGGAAGAAATATTAAACCATCTCAGGTTGATCAGAGATGTGAAATTTGGGAAACCACTGAGTAGTAGAAAAAGGAAACGTGTTGAGTGAGAGTTGAATTGGACAAATAGAAGCATCTTCTTCGAGTTGCCATATTAGAAAGATCTTCCACTCCACCATAACGTGGATGTCATGCACCTTGAGAAGAACATTTGTGAGAATGTCATTTTTACATTGCTGGATATAAATGGGAAGACAAAGGACACTACAAATGCTCGCTGGGATATGAAAGATATAGAAATACGACCTGAGTTGCATCTGGTTCGTTATGGGGACAAACTTCTCATGCTATCAACCCGTTACAAATTTTCGAAGGATGAGAAGAATAATTTCTTTGAAATGTTGAAACTAGTGAAGTTCCTTGATGGATATGCATCGAACATAGCTCGATGCATAAGCACAAAGGAAGGGAAGATGTTTGGAACGAAAAGTCATGACTGTCACGTCCTTCTGCAATAGGTTCTACTCATTTTCTTCGTGAACCCTTGATTGAAGATGTTCGCTCAGTGCTAATTGAGTTGGGGATCTTCTTCCGACAGCTGTGCTCCAAAAAATTGAGCATAAACGTACTAGCACGGTTAGAGGAGGACATTGTGATCATACTATGCAAACTAGAGAAAATATTTCCGCCAGCATTCTTTGATGTGATGGTCTACCTAGCCATCCATTTACCAAGGGAGGCCATAATTGGAGGACCAGTGCAATATCATTGGATGTATCCTATTGAGAGGTAAATTATAAAGTCCTTCTACAATGTTCACGTGATTTACTCTTCTTTTTTTTTTTTGGTATACAAGTCACTAATGTTATGTAAAATGCACAGGTTCTTATTCACTTTGAACGGGCATGCACGCAATAAGGCATGGTCGGAAGGTTCAATCATTGAGGCATACGTTGACAGTGAATGTCTTACATTTTGTTCAATGTATTTACATGATATTGACACAAGGTTCACTCGTGAGGAGCGAAATGTTGATGTTCATACTATTAATGCCGAAGATGAAGAACCGAGGAGCTTTATTTCAAGGAAATGTTTGGCCATTTGGTGCACGGATTTACAATTTCATTGATATCGACAACCTAGGAAAGGCCTTTTTTTACCTCCTCAATAATTATGATGAAACTGTTCCATATATCAAGTATGTGGTTCCAAACTCCTTACTTCTCAATAATTGTCGCGTATAGTGAACATAAAGCTGAACTTTTGACTCAAAATGAAAGGAATGTTGATGAAAGTCATAAGAAGGAATTTGTCAATTGGTTTGGGAGCCATGTAAGTAACAAATTTTATGTGAGTTCGAAGCAATGTACATTTTCAATATTAATGGTTTGTGAAATCTAAACTCCTTTTTAATTAATAGATAAAAGTCATGTATTATAATAAAGAACCAACGACACGTAAAGATTTGTACGCATTGGCATGTGGCCCTGATCAACGAGTTAACTGCTACAGCGGTTGCATTGTCAATGACCTATAATTTCATACGAAGTCCCTCGAAGTGCATAGAAGAACCCATAATTGTGGGGTTGTGGTGCTAGGCATAGAAGGAGATGAGGAAATTGACTGCTTTGGTGTATTGGATGACATTATAGAGCTTCACTATGGAGCCAATAGACTCGTTCACATGTTCAAGTGCACCTGGTGGGATATTAGCAATAAAAAAGTTGGGATAAACACACATGCCTACTTTACTAGTGTCAATTTTAGCAAGACATGGTATCAAAATAACCCTTATGTGCTAGGGATGTTAGCAGAACAAGTGTTATATGTTAAGAACACAAAATTGAAAGGTGAATGACATGTGATCCAAAAAGTTCCTCCCCGAAGTTTGTATGCTATTGCAAAAGTTGCAGATGCGGAGAAGAGTGTCAACGAGGATGCTTTCCAAGACAATGAGCCATCTATTAGCACAACAACACAATCTACTGTCAACGTTGTTGAGGAAAGAGCTGATCTTATATCATTGAGTAGGGTTGGTGCCACAATAAAACTCGTATGGACTGTTGACATTGGAATTGAACCTGATGAAGACATTGACTTCATAGACAATGATGAAAATGATGGGGAAGATGAAACTCTAGTCGAGTTCTATAGTGAAGAGGAAGAAATATTAGAAAGTGAGGATGATACCAATATTGAGGACATATAGGGGGTAAGCATGTTATGTTGTCACCATGTATGTGGCATGTGTAAATAACTAAAAATATATTTACTATGCATCCATCTAATATCAAATCATGTTATATTTTCTTGGGTATTATTCTACAGACATGGCACCAGGAGGTCGTCCTCGTCGAGTTACATTCACGCTCTCAACTAGATTGTCCCTCGAGGATGATCCGACGTCCTCAAGACTAGCAGAGGATGTTGATCCTCATGCAGCACCATTTGAGCCCTCGAGACCCCTACCCAAGGATGTTGATCCATCAGCTGGGCATCACACCCAAGGTGAGTTGCCCACCATGATGAGCAACTTTGGTAAGATTATAAGTATTTGATTTAGAATAATACATTTAGGGTTGTAATGGGGGGCAGCGGATCCGAATCGATATTCCTCTAGTATTCACGGCCCCGTTAAACGATTGGTGCATGAGTTGGACATGAGAGATCGGCATTATATGCTGACATAATGCTCCAGGAACCTGCTTCAGATGGCCAAATGTGACAGAAGCGCAATGCCTAGTTCTATACGAGTGCATCTTGGTAAGTCTAAATTATTTTTTTTCACTTTTAATATACTACACAATTAGCTATTTAAAATTCTACATGTATTTCATATGTAGGTAAAGTTTGATATGGACATTTTTAGTGCTAACCATGTCAAAAAGGCAGTAAACACTAAATTTAAGAGTTTTCACACTAAAATGCGCAAGCATTTTAGGGTGATGGGAGATCAGGCAGAGACTCACCCATTCGATATGATCTCCCTAGATGATTGGGAGGTGGTGGGTTGCCATTTCCACGACCCGACCTATTAGGAGATGTGTTTGTATTGCTATAACTTTTTTGTTGTATTGATGTCGCTAATTAATGAAATTCATTTTTTTATTTTTCTTAGGCTATCTGTAAAAAAAATGCTGAGAACCGCAACAAGCTAGAGACGACGCATTGCAGTGGGTCGAATTTGTTCGTCAAGCATCAAAAGGTAATTTCTATATTTATATGTCTGATCATTATCGGACAAGTGTTATTTATGTTTACACGAAACCTAATTAATATTAAATATATTTTACATGATAATGTAGCATGATCCCGAGACTAGCGACCTAGAGCTAATGCCAAATCTTTATCAGAGGACACATTAGAGGCCGACGGGAAAGTGGTGCCTGGGTGCGGAGAGAAAACGTGTACGTCAAATATATTATTTAGTTTATTATTTTATTCAAAACATCAAAGTTGTATTCTTATTTCTTCATTTTCTACATTCTCGTGATTGAAAATAGGCGAGGATGATCGAGTTAAAAAATGCACCTATTCCAGAGGGGATTGAGCCAGTTTCAGATGACGACATCTGTAGGCAGGTGCATGGGAAACATGTCGGGGGCTGGTTGAATGGTCTTGGTAGTGGATACATCGCCCCAACATTGACATCTACTTCGATGTCGGTGTCTCATGATGAGCTTGACCAAGTGCGTAGGGTAGCCCAATCTCAAAAGGAGGATATGGTTCTCCGGGTGCAAACGCTGGAAATGGAGAACCAGGAGCTTAAATAAGAGGTTTCCACTTGGCAAGCAAAGGTTTCCATCGTCCAAGAAAAGATAGAAGCAATAAAGAACTTGTTGGCCTTACAAGGCTTAAAATCTTGTTATTTTGTTTTGATGCTAACAAACAAGTGGAATTTAATGTATTTGTGTGAGTAATGTTATCTCAAGGCTTATATATGAGAAAGTAAGGTCAAAGTACTCACAAGGATTAAATGAAGCTTAAAAGAGTCAAAGCATAGATTTAAATATGATATTTTAAAGCTTGAAGAAAATGAGGACATGGATGATAAGCCAAAGAAAAGTGAGAAGTCAAAAGAGCAAAAGAAAAGCAAAGAGAAAGAGCTCAAATAAAGACAAAGCATGAAGACTCAAGAAACCTAGATTGTGAAAAGTCATAGAAGTCTTTATGTAAGTACTTTAATGTTTAAATATTGTTTGAAATATTATGAAACTCTTAAGTTAACTTCTTGCACATAAATACCTTTTAACATACTTGGAAAATATTTTTATAAGGTCAAAAATTGTTTCAAAAAGGTTAGAATCATTTTTGGAATGAAAACACCAAAAAGAGGATTTCCCAATTGCTGTCATTTTTCATACATCCTCATTGAGATGCAATTTTCTCTATCAAAAACTCCTTATTTTAAAAAATGTTCAACATGAACGTTGTAGTATTTTCTCTTATCTTTCTTTTGACACCAAGAACACTTAATTTTGAGTTGAATATACAAATTTATGACTAAAATACTGAAGTGGGGTTGAAGCTATCAGCCAACTAAACACTATTCACGGCGGAACATTAGAAGACTGAACTGGACACTTCAGTCATCTGACCCTTGACCTCAGTCATCTAAAGAATATCTTCAGTTAATTGAAGATTATGTTCAGTCATCTGAAATTTTTGCTGAAATTTTTCTAAAGAGGCAAAACCACCTTAGACGATCGAACTCAAAAGTTTAGACGTCTCAACAATGTTAATGGGCATATTTTTCAAAAATTTTACTTTTTAAATATTAGTTGCTTGGGCTCCAAACTTTTTAAAAACTTGAGAAATACTCCAAGTAAACTTGGTCAACAGGAAAACCCTTTTGAATGCCTATAAATACATGGTTTTGCAAATCAAAATATACCATGAATTGAAAAATCCGTTTGAGAAGCTGAAAGCACTCTTGTTCTTACAAAGTTCTCTTGTTCACTCATTGAAAACCTCTTTTGCAGAGATATTCTGAAGTGATGATCCTTCCTTCTCTGAAATCCTACTGCTAATCCTTATCTAAGAAGGATATTGGTGAATTCTACACTTGGGCTTTATTCTATTTCATATTAATATTTCTACATTGAAGTATATAGTGCTAAAATTGTACTAACTTGCTCTTTGTGAGAGTATATTTGTACGCAGCTTATATCTTGTTTCTTGTAGTTCTTTGATGTTCCAAGATTCATTTGGATCATTGGCTAAGCAAGAGGATATTGCTTAGAGAGGCGGGCTCTATCATCGTTTGGAGAAGGCGAACTCTAGCTTTAACCAAGGAGTGTTGTAAAGGTTTGTTCTGCCCGTTAAAGGAATAAGTTTAGTGAATCCTTTGGTGGTTTACCAAATGCGAGGACGTAGGCTAGGTATAAGTTGAACCTCGTAAAAATCCCAGTCTCACTCTCTCTTTCCCTACTCTTTATTTTTAGCATATTTAAATTGCGTTGATGGTTTAAATTGGAAATCATATATACTACGTATATTTGGAAATAAAGTAAACTTGAAGTCTGATTTTAATTTGGGTTGCGAAAACTGAAAGGGAGTATGTTGGTTAAACCATATCTTGCGGAAACCATACGGAAGTACGTTACTTGGTTAAACATCCCAAAGATAAATTAACTGAGAATTTATTTGAATTTTGAATATTGGGAAGAGTGTGGATATTGTGTTGGATCTTATATTACATATAATATTAAGCAAATCAATTAATACAAGGCTTTACATCAGCAAATACAAATTATCATTCACTATAAGGCTGACAACAAAAGTTATATTATGATTGAATGGTTTAAAATTTGATATTGAGTAATTTGTGTTTATATTTCAAAAAGTGTTGAATCTTGCAAATTTCCATCAATCTAAATTGTGCTACAGGTAACTTGTGCTTGGTAAATCATTTGGTTGTTTGTTTTCAAATTGTGGATGATTGGCTTGGTTACTTGAATGATTGGTTTGGTTTCTTGGTTGTTTACATAGTTGTGTTGATTGATTGAATAAAAAGAACTAAGTTCTTAAGTGATTAAAGAATTAAAAAACCACGTTGTTGGCCTTACAAGGCTTAATATCCTATTTTGATGCTAACAAATAAGTGAATCTTAACATGCTAGGTTAAGTGATGTATTTTCAGGACTAAATGAAGAATGCAAGGTTAAAGAGTTCATGAGAGCTATACCTCAGATAAGGATGATTATATCAAGCTTGAAGTATGGATTTAAAGATTAAAACTTGAAGATCATGAGAGCATTGATATTAAAGAAAAAGTTTCAAAGAATGAAAGCCCAAGTGATCAACACAGAAAGCTCAAAGAAAGATGAAACAAGTATAAAGGCCTCAAAGAATTCAAGAATTGAAAAAATCTAGGAAATTTCATGTAAGTAACTTCAAAGAATTTCAATATGGATGCATGAAGCTCTTAGGTAAATTTATTGGACCTAGATACCTTTGAACATACTTGGAAAATATTTTTATAAGGTCAAAAATTGTTTCAAAAAGAATAGAATCAGTTTTGGAATGAAAAGCACCAAAAAGAGGATTTATCAAATGTTGTCAATTTTTCTACATCCGCATTGATGTAAATTTTTATCCATCAAAAAGTCTTTATTTTAACATGTGTTCAGCATAAAAGTTTTAGTATTTTCTCTTATCTTTAATTTTACCCCAATATCATCAAATTTGGAGTTATACATAAATAGTTACAACCAAAATACTGAAGGGTGCTCGAAGTTGAAAGCATGACAGATGACTGCCAAGAACTTGATAGACGACTGTCATAGGAAAATGAGATGTTTGTGCATGTTGGGATAGACGTCTGACACCCTACTTCCCCTTTAATTTAATTGGATAGATGACTACTCAAAATGGATAGTCTACTGCCATGCGGCTGTTTTGAATTTTCTCATAACGGTCAAATTTTTCAATGAGGTTGCTTGGGGCTCAAAATTTATGGAAACTTGGGGGATACTTCAACACACTAGGGGATCAAGTTATACACTTTTTAAAGTCTATAAATAAGCCTCAAATATTATTGAATCAACACAAAAAAGAATTCAAATTCTGAAAAATTCAAAGTCTTTCTCAAATTGCTCTCAAATTCTCAAGGCTCTCTCTTGTTCTCAAACTCACATATTGTGCGCGAATTCAACTGAGTTTTAGCTAATTTTCTTCCACCGGAATTGTGCTACAAATTCTAAATCTTTCAATCATTGAAATAATTAATCGGTGATATACTTCCTTGAGCTTCAAGTTAATTCTCATATTGTGATTTACTTTGAAGTATATTAGTTGTGCTGTAATTGATGTACTAACCAGCTCTTTGAGGAGCAAGTTCTTTGTACACATCAATTTGATCTTTATCTTGTAGATTTATGATTCTAAGGGTTGTTTGGATCATTGGCTATGTAAGGGGATATTGCTTAGAGAGGCGGGCTCTAGCCTAGTTAAGGAGTGACCGGACGAGGGGATATCGTTTGGAGAAGACGGGCTCTAGCCTTAACCAAGGAGTGTTGTAAAGGTTTGTTCCACCCGTTAAAGGAACGGGTTTAGTGAATCCTTTGGTGGTTTACCAAAGGCGAGGACGTAGGCTAGGTATAAGCTGAACTTCGTAAAACTCTCCGTCTCACTCTATCTTTCTCTACTTTTTATTTTCAGTACATATTTAAATTGCGTGGATGGTTTAAATTGAAAATCATATATACTATGTATATTTGGGAATCAAGTAAACTTAAAGTTTTATTTTGATTTGGATTGCACAATCCGAAAGGGAGTACGTTGGTTAAACCATATCTTACGAAAACCATACGGGAGTACGTTACTTGGTTAAACATCCCAAAAAGAAATTAACTAAGAGTTTATCTGAATTCTAAATATTTGGAAAGAGTGATTTGATTTTATATTGCACATCATATTAAAGAAGAAAATTCATTTATACAAGGCTTGGTTCAAATTTGGCTAATATAAACAAACAACCATCTGGAGTTTTTATATTACATAAGTGTTGTGTATTAGCTTGATTGTTTGCTTTATAATTATAGTTGATTGGTTTGGTTGAATGATTGGATGTTTGTATGGTTAAGGATTAAATAAGTTAAAGATTAAATAAAGAAACTAAGTTCTTGAGTGCTTAACAAATTAAACAAACAAGTCACAAATTGGTTAAAATAAATAAAATAAGTTTAAGAATTCTAAAAAGGAATTAAAAGAAAATTTTTGAAAGTCCAATTCACCCCCCTCTTGGGAAGCTATTCCTAATTTCAATTGGTATCAGAGCGGGGTTATAGCAGCTCTTAAGTAGAAGCTATAAAAAGATCTAAATGGCTAACTTAGGCGTAGCTCCCTTTGGAGAGGGACAATCTTCAATTAGGCCACCAATCTTTTGTGGACACAACTATACATTTTGGAAAAAGGGAATCCAAATATACCTTCAAACCATGGATTAGAAAGCTTAGGAGGTTGTCACAAATGGTGATCCAATTCCTACCACATTAGTAGATGGAAAAAAAATACCTAAGGAAAAGAAAGACATGACTGGAAGAGATTATAAAATGTAGCAAATAAACTCTAGTGCTATGAATGCTCTATATTGTCCTTTAGATGCCAATGAATTTAATAGAGTAATGGTTTGCAAATCAGCTTAGGAAATATGGGACAAGCTAGAAGTCACCTACGAAGGCACTATAGATGTTAGGGATAATAGGATCGATATGCTTACGAGTGAATATGAAGCTTTTAAGATGAATCCGAATGAATCCATAACTAATATGTTTACTAGGTTCACTCACATGATAAATTCCCTAAATGCACTAGGAAAAACCACACTATTCATGAGATGATAAGGAAAATTCTTAGAGGGCTACCAACCGTATGGGCACCAAAAGCCACTGCCATAACCGAAGGAAGAAATTTGAAAAACACTTCCTTAGATGAACTTATAGATTCTCTCCTTACATATGAAATGGCAGTGAATGAAAAGAATGGAAAAACCAAAGCCCAAAAATCAATAGCCTTTAAAGCCTTAAAAGAAAACTCAAATAGTGAAATGGATGAAGATGTAGAAGCCTTCATATCTAAAAAGCTAGCAAGGATACTAAGAAGGAGAAACAAATTTAAAAGAAGAAACCAAGACTTCGAATCAAATGAAGAAGGAGAAGAAATCAGCAAAAGAAAATCTAAAAGTAAAACTCCTACATGCTATAATTGCAACAAAGCTGGACATTTAAAACCGGAATGTCCTCTACTTAAGAAAGAGTCTAAGAAGAAAAAGAAAAAGGCTATAAAAGCCACTACTTGGGACATAATGAGTACAAGTAGTTCTGAAATTGAATCAAGTGACCAAGAAGTTGCTTGTACTTGCTTTATGGTTTGGGACAATAAGGAAAGCTCCTCATCCAAACCCTTAGATAATTCTTGTAGTAATTCAACTAGTGAATCCAATGATGAGGGTATGTCATTTTATGATGAACTTCAAAATGATCTATTCAAAGTACATAAGATGCTGATCAAAGTAAATAAACAAAATGCTTCATTGAAGAATAAGAATGAAGGTATAATGAAAGAATTAGAATCCCTTAAGAATGCTGAAAGGGAAAAGGATTCAAGGACCAAGAAAATTGAAAATAAGTATGATGCTACAATGAAAGAATTAGAAGCTAAAACTCTTGCTGAAAAAGAAAATGACTTGAAAATTAAAGAATTAGAATGCAAGAATGAAAAAATGATAGAAGACCTTAGATCCCTATCCTCTACGGTATATGAGAAAGATATTTATATTTCTGAATTAAAAGTTAAATAAGAAAATTATCTCTAGAGTTAAAGAAATCTCATAAGAAGGTTGATAACAAGAAAGATATAGAGTTAAATGATCTCAAAATTCAGATTGAAGATGAAGAAAAAATCATTTATAACTTTACAAAAAGAAAAACAAACTTTGACAAAATGATAGGCTCACAAAGGATGTCTTTAAATAAAGAAGGCATTGGTTTTAATGGAATTGAAAATAAAAAGAAAATGAATCTTTACATAGGTTATTTCTTAAAAGCCTCCAAAGATAATGCTACCACATCTAGTAATGCCTACACTAATACAATATGCTATCAATGTAAGAAAAAGGGGCATATAAAGTTTGAATGTCCATTTAAGAGAAAAGGAGTGAAAACTAAACAAATATGGGGAGTTAAAGAAACATCCTTTATCAAACCAACTAGACCCAAGAAAGTATGGGTACCAAGATGAAAGACTAGTTCATAAATGAAAAAATCTATGGATTAAGTCATTCCCCTTTAAAAATTGAGAAAGTAACTTAATTCATGATCAACAAATGAGTTTAAGAGCTTATTATAACAACTTCAAAAATGGCATTGTTGGCAAAATTACAGGATGATTTTTTTTACAAAGCTTAACTTGAGAAAATATTAAGAAAATATCAAATTGAGATTTTAAGTCTAAATGAGCAAAGATGAGAGAATTCAAAAACATGTTGAAATGAGGAAAATCTTGCTGACAGACGATTGTCTATTCAGAGACAGACGACTGGCATGTTTTGAAGTGTTTTAATACAAGTCAGAAGACTAACAAACGATTGTCAAGTAATGGACAAATGAATGCCAGTGACTAGTGAGTCGTCTGTGAGTGTTCTGCCAGATGACTGTCCACCTTCTGTGTATATTGAAAACTGATGTGTTCATGGATAGACGACTGTCATCATATGGACAGACGACTGTCACCCTTCTGTTCATTTTTAAAAACCTAGTTATTTAGTGACAAACGACTGCCCCCTGTTGATAGGCAACTGCATAAATTTTTTTTAAAGATATTTGAGAATGAAATGCTATATGCTACTTGCTTACATGCCTATATGATATGTTATATGCTACATGCTTACATACCTATGCTACATGGATATACTTGACTTATATTGAAAATTTATGGTACACTATGTTGAAAATCTGAGCATGAGATTATTGAGTATAAGCATGAATTTTGATATGAGATTAATTCTTGACCATGCATGTTATTGATGAATTACAAGGATAGACTTACTGCTTTTTTATATTGATATCCATGAGCTATGAGAGATATAATGGTTATATTGGTATCCATGAGCAGTGTATAATGTGATAATGACTTTGGTATCTATAAATTCTTTGGTATCCACGAATATTTTTGGTATCACATTTTAAAAATTTTAATTGGTATCACAATTTTACAAAGCTCACTTGGTATCACAATCTAAAAGTTAAAATTTTCTTTTAAGCATGACAAGTGTGATTATATCTATGAGCATAGTATGACATTGATGATATTAGCATGATATTGATACTTGATACATGATGTGAATCAATATTTTGAAATATATGTTGATGAAAGCAAAATTGAAAACAAAACTGAATGTGTTAAATTCAGGGGGAGTTTTATGTCATATATTATGATTGTTTCCTTATTAATCAATTTAGAGAATTTTCAATTGGTATCAATTGTCAATTGGTATCATGAATTTTAAATAGATATCATGAATTCAATTTTAAATCAGTATCATAATATCAACAATTGAAATCTTGAGTAATGTTAAAGAAGGAAAAAAGTTGTTAGTAAAGATATGATTGTTAAAACACACCACACATGTTATATTGAAAAACTATAAATTGAGTGTGTTCATATGTTTGATACGCATGTTTGATGATATGCCCAACATGTGATTTTACTTGAACTTAATTATTTTTTTTTTCCTCTTTTTGATCGATGTCAAAAGGGGGAGAAATTTTAAGCGAAAATTGAGCATGAGATTGCAAAAATTGAGCATGAACATAATATATCAAAAGGAGGAGAAGTACTTGATGTTGATTGATAAACTTGAGCTTGAATAAAGTGATGAGCATGATTGTAAAATGAAGTGATGAGCATGATTACAAAAGAGTTTTTGAAATTGATATTGATCTTACAAATATTGTTAAGATGATGCTTATTGAAAGGGGGAGTCTTTTTAAGGCTCACTCCAATTTTTGCTTCTTGTTTGTCATCATAAAAAAGGGGGAGATTGTTGGGCTTACAAGGCTTAATATCCTATTTTGATGTTAACAAAAAAGTGGATCAGAACATGCTATGTTAAGTGATGTATTTTCGGGACTAAATGAAGAATGCAAGGTTAAAGAGTTCATGAGAGCTTGTACCTCAAATAAGGATGATTATATCAAGCTTGAAGCATGGATTTAAAGATTAAAACTTGAAGATCATGAGAGAATTGATATTAAAGAAAAAGCTTCAAAGAACGAAATCCCAAGTGATCAACACGGAAAGCTCAAAGAAAGATAAAACAAGTATAAAGGCCTCAAGGAATTCAAGAATTGAAAAAATCTAGGAAATTTCTTGTAAGTACTTCAAAGAATTTTAATATGGATGCATGTAGCTCTTAGGTAAATTTATTGGACCTAGATACCTTTGAACATACTTGGAAAATATTTTTATAAGGTCAAAAATTGTTTCAAAAAGGATAGAATCAGTTTTGGAATGAAAAGCACTAAAAAGAGGATTTCTCAAATGCTGTCAATTTTTCTACATCTGCATTGATGCGAATTTTTATCCATCAAAAAGTCTTTATTTTAAAATGTATTCAGCATGAAAGTTTTATTATTTTCTCTTATCTTTAATTTGACACCAATATTATCAAATTTTGAGTTATACATAAATAGTTATAACCAAAATACTGAAGGGTACTCGAAGCTGGCAGAATGAGAGACGACTGTCAAGAACTTGACAGACGACTGTCATAGAAAAATGAGATGTCAATGTGTGTTTGGATAGACGTATGACACCCTAATGCCCCTTTAATTTAACTGGATAGATGATTGCCCAAAATGGACAATCTACTGCCGTGTGGTTGTTTTGAATTTTCTTATAACGGTCAAATTTTTAAATGAGGTTGCTTGGGGCTCAAAATTTATGAAAACTTGGGGGATACTTCAACACACTAGGGGATCAAGTTATACACTTTTTAAAGTCTATAAATAAGCCTCAAATATCATCAAATCAACACAACAAAGAATTCAAATTTTGAAAAAATTTAAAGTCTCTCTCAAATTGCTCTCAAATTCTCAAGGCTCTCTCTTGTTCTCAATCTCACATATTGTGCACGAATTCAACTGAGTTTTAGTTGATTTTATTCCACCAAAATTGTGCTTCAAATTCTAAATCTTTCAATCATTGAAAGAATTAATCGGTGATATACTTCCTTGAGCTTCAAGTTAATTTCCATATTGTGATTTACTTTGAAGTATATTAGTTGTGCTGTAATTGGTGTACTAACCAATTCTTTGAGGTGCAAGTTCTTTGTATGCATCTACTTGATCTTTATCTTGTATATTGATGATTCCAAGGGTTATTTGGATCGTTGGCTAAGCAAGGGGGTATTTCTTAGAGAGGCGGGCTCTAGCCTAGTTAAGGAGTGACCGGATGAGGGGATATCGTTTGGAGAAGGCGGGCTTTAGCCTTAACCAAGGAGTGTTGTAAAGGTTTGTTCCGCCCATTAAAGGAAAAGGTTTAGTGAATCCTTTGGTGGTTTACCAAAGGTGAGGACATAGGCTAGGTATAAGCCAAACCTCGTAAAAATCTCCATCTCACTCTCTCTTTCTCTACTTTTTATTTTCAGTACATATTTAAATTGTGTGGATGATTTAAATTGAAAATCATATATACTACGTATATTTGGGAATCAAGTAAACTTAAAGTTTTATTTTGATTTGGGTTGCAGAAATCGAAAGGGAGTACGTTGGTTAAACCATATCTTGCGGAAACCATACGGGAGTACGTTACTTGGTTAAACATCCCAAAGAGAAATTAACTAAGATTTTATCTGAATTCTAAATATTTGGAAAGAGTGATTGGATTTTATATTGCACGTCATATTGAAGAAGAAAATTCATTTATACAAGGCTTGGTTCAAATTTGGCTAATATAAACAAACAACCATCTTAAGTTTTTATATTACATAAGTGATGTGTATTGGCTTGGCTGTTTGCTTTCTAATTATAGTTGATTGGTTTGGTTGAATGATTGGACGTTTATATGGTTAAGGATTAAATAAAGAAACTAATTTCTTGAGTGCTTAACAAATTAAACAAACAAGTCACAAATTGGTTAAAAGAAATAAAATAAGTTTAAGAATTCTAAAAAGGAATTAAAAGAAAATTTTTAAAAGTCCAATTCACCACCATCTTGGGAAGCAATTCCTAATTTCACAAGTCAAGAATTAGCTCAAAGAAATAAAAGAAGGTTAAGAATTCTTTAAAGGAATTAAAAGAAATTTTTATAATCCAATTCACCTGCCCCCCCTCTTGGGACTACACCTTACTTTACAGAATTGGCAAGCGCAGATGGAACAAATGTTGCGCCAATCTCGTCCAAATGCTGCGGGTGCCTCCTCGTCTCATTAGATTAGGTATACTCAGAATGTGGTAGGAAAATTTGTGTTGGGGGTTTTGAAATTGAGTTTTTCTAAATTACACAATGTAATTATGCTGTTATATTTTCCTGTTTTATTATATGTATTGTGTATGCATTGAATTGATAGAAGCTTTTTCTCTACTTAGAAGCAAAATTAGAATAGAAACAAACTACATAGTAAACTCAATTCATTTTAATCACCCATGTGTCAATTCGGACATTTGAGGTCCAAACTGAGTTCGCTTAGTCCCAACACATCTGTCACATCGAACTAGACGTGCCAGATCTGACGGTCCCCATAAACTCCATTGCAATTGAAAATTATATGCTTAGAGGCAAACTTAGTACACTTAGTTCATTTTTAAGTACTCAGGTATCCAACTCGAGCATATAAGGTCCAAACTGAGCGTGGTTAGTCTTGACACGTCTGTCACATCGAACTGGATGTGCTGGATCTATTGGTCCCCAAAAACTCCTCCCCGAAAGCGTTTTCCCTACTTAGAAGTAAAGTTAGAATAAAAACAAAATACTTAGTAAACTTAGTTCATTTTAAGTATTCAGATGTCCAAATCGGGCATACGAGGTCCAAACCAAGAGTGGTTAATCCTAGCACGTCTGTCACATCGAATTGTACATGCCAAATTTGATGGTCCCTAAAAACCCCATGCCAATTGAAAATTATACGCTTAAAGGCAAACTAAATGCACTTAGTTCATTTTTAAGCACTCAAGTGTCCGAATCAGGTATACGAGGCCCAAACTGAGCGTGGTCAGTCCCAACATGTCCATCACATCAACTGGATATGCCGGATCTAACAATCTCCAAAAATTCCATGCCAATTGAAAATTATACTCTTAAAGGCGAACTTACTACACTTAGTTCATTTTTAAGAACTCAGGTGTCCAAATTGGGCATACAAGGTCCAAACTGAGCGTGGTCAATCTTGACATGTCCGTCACATCAAAATGCACGTGCTGAATTTGACGGTCCCCAAAAACTCCTCCCCAAAAGCTTTTTCGTTTCTTAGAAGCAAAGTTAGAATAGAAACAAACTACTTAGTAAAGTTAGTTCATTTTAAGCACTCAGGTGTCCAAATCGGGCATACAAAGTCCAAAACGAGCATGGTCAAGCCCAATATATCTATCAAATTGAATTGGATATGTTGGATTTAACGATACCTAAAACTCCATTCCAATTAAAAATTATACGCTTAAAGGCGAAATTACTACACTTTGTTGAATTTAACCACCCATGTGTCCAATTCAGACATTCAAGGTCCAAACTGAGTTTGGTTAGTCCTGATACATCCGTCACATCGAACTGAAAATGCTGGATCGAATGACCCCATAAACGCTACGCCAATTGAAAATCATACGTTTAGAGGCGAACTTAATACAATCCAAATCGAGCATACAACGTCCAAACTGAGCATGGTCAGTCCTGACAAGTCCATCCCATTGAACTAGAAGTGCCAAATTTGATGATCCCAAAAAACTCCATGCCAATTGAAAATTATATGCTTAGAGGCAAACTTAGTACACTTAGTTGAATTTAACCTCCCATGTGTCCAAATCATGCATTCGAGGTCCAAATTGAGTTCGGTTAGTCCTAACACATCCGTCACATTGAACTGGACGTGCTAGATCTAATGGTCCCCATAAACTCCATGGAAATTGAAAATTATACGCTTAGAGGCAAACTTGATACACTTAATTCATTTTTAAGTACTCAGGTGTCCAAATCAGGCATACAAGGTCCAAATCGAGCGTGGTCATTCCCGAAACGTCGGTCACATCGAACTAGATGTGCCAGATCTGATGCTCCTCAAAAACTCATCCTCAACAGCTTTTTCCCTACTTAGAAGCAAAGTTAGAATAGAGACAAAGTACTTAGTTAACTTAGTTCATTTTAAGCACTCAGGTGTCCAAATCGGGCATACGAGGTCCAAACCGAGCGTGGTCAATCTTGACATATTCATCACATCAAATTGGACATGCCGGATCTGACGGTCCCCAAAAACTCCATGCCAATTGAAAATTACTCACTTAAAGGCGAACTTAATACACTTAGTTCATTTTTAAGCACTCAGGTGTTCAAATCATGCATACGAGGTCCAAACCGAGCATAGTCAGTTCCGACATGTCCGTCACATTGAACTGGACGTGCCATACTTGACGGTCCCCAAAAAATCCTTCCCAAGAGCTTTTTCCCTACATAAAAGTAAAATTATAATACATACAAACTACTTAGTAAGCTTACAATTCGGTTATATGAGGTCTCAATTGATCAA
Source organism: Malania oleifera (assembly GCF_029873635.1). Taxonomy (NCBI): domain Eukaryota; kingdom Viridiplantae; phylum Streptophyta; class Magnoliopsida; order Santalales; family Ximeniaceae; genus Malania; species Malania oleifera. The sequence goes on along the minus strand of NC_080427.1, from coordinate 85,383,275 downwards.
ATTTAACTATTTTACAATTGTATCATATTTTTTCCACTATGTCTAATTGTCTGATCATTTTGCTATCAAATCATATTTAATTATAGTATATACATATATGTTCAAATATTGTATACTAATTTCTTGTATAATTATGATTTTGTAGGGTTTGCGGCGGTCATACCACTACGACGATGACAGGCACTTAAGTTAGGTCGATGCACTACAGCTTTAATTTTGACTTTTCTTGTATTATAGACTTTCTGAACAAAATTATTTTTTATTTTTTTAATTTGAATTTGTATTTGTATATATGTATTTGAATTTTGAATAATTTGTATTTGAATTTTGAATAATTTATGAATGTTTTAGTAATTCTGGTTTAATTTTATTTATGCTAAAATGTAATTACAGGTTTCTACAAGAATTTTCAAAAAAAAAAAAAATATTTCAAAGTATTAGTGACAGTTTACAAAATCGTTACTAATAATAGTAGGATGAACTTTTAGTGACGCTTTATTATTCGTCACTAAAAGTCTAAAACCCTCACTATAGAATCATTATTTTCTGCGTTCAATTTCGACACAAAAGGCACAATATTAGTAACGGTTTTATAATCGTTACTAACAGTATATTATTAGTGACGATTATAGTAACTGTCACTAAAAGTATAACATTAGTGATGGTTTATTAAGCGTCACTAATAGTGTCATATTAGGAATTGTTATTTAATCCGTCACTATGATTTATAGTGGTGGTCGTAGTCTAATCGTGATGGTTTTTTTTTTTTCTGTCACTAATACTCCACTATTAGTGACGGTTTAAATATTTCATCACTAATAAGTATTAGTATCAACAGATATGGCGAAAAAGCTAGAACTGTCACTAACACCGACAAAACTGTGACTAATACTATTAGTGACAATATTTTTATTATTAGTGATAGTTTAAAACTGTCACTAATAACTTTTTTTCTTGTAGTGTTTCAAGAGAGTATTCGTTTGGGCATTTATTTTTATCACTTACTCTCATTCATTTTCTTCTCTTTCAAAACCATTCCTTGAGTGTAAGATTTTTGTTTCTCCACATGTTTATTTGATAAATAATTTTTTGGAGAAACTTTATATAGCTTGTGAATCTTTGCACATCCATTGCAAGATTCAAAAGCTTATCTTGTTCTTTATTGCAAAATTATTTTGAGCAAAATCCCTATTTTCCCTTAAACCATGTTTTTGAATATCATCTTTGAGAAAATTTTCTTTTGGTTTTTAAGATTTTTGAAAAACATGTATTTCCATATTTCACTTTTTCTTCAAATATCTTATATATTTATTTATGCAAATATTATTTGAAAAACCAAAACCCTAGGTTCTCCTACTTATTATTCAAGATATATGTGGAGAAATATTTTATAGGGTAAAATCTTTGAAGCACTTATTATATACATCATCTTTTAAAGATTGAAAATATGATTTTGAGAAAAACACCCTTACTTTACTGAGCATATTTCATATCATATTTGAGAGTGCATTTTAAGAGCCTTACTATGTACATCTCTGCCTATGTAAGAAGCATGTATCATGTACAAAAAAAATTTTATTGTACCGGTTGGGTTTAGCCCTTAAATTAAACTAGGGAGTCTCTACTCTGTAAGGGAGACCGGTTTGGTCTAGCCCGATAAATTGAACTAGGAAGTCTTCGTCCCGTAAGGGAAACCAGTTAAGTTTGGTATGGTAACTGAGCAAGGTCTTGGCACCACCCATAAAGTGTTGCTGGGTTATGGTTCCGCTCGGTAGGTGTAGCAGGGGTTTTCCTCGCTCTATGAGGGAAGGTTGTAAACAGCTTCTGCTCCGCCCATTTAAGTGAGTAAGGATAATGCAATCCTTGGGGGGTATGCTTAAGGTGGGGATGTAGGCTGGTTTGGCCGAACCTCGATAACAAATATTCTCTCTCTCTCTCTCTCTCTCTCTCTCTCTCTCTCTCTCTCTCTCACACACACACACACACACACATTTAATTTCCGCACTTTAAATTCAGTTTGTGTATGCTTGTTTATGTATAGTTATAATTATTTGCATGCAAACATTTAAATTTAAATGAGATATGTCACACGTGTATGCTTGTATTTATTGCTCAACCATTATACATACACACTTTAAAATGTAAATGGGATATGATATGTTTATTGTATGCAAACATTTAATTTGCACAGAATGTCATATATGTTTTAAATATTTGCATGCTTGATTTATTGGGTGAATTGTGACTGCTTAGAAAGACCCTAGGTTGTGATATACTAATTGTGATTTGAATTAACCTAGGAAAAATTTTAAATTTCTAATTCACCCCCCTCTTGATATCACACCAATTACATCAACATTGAAACTACGATTGAAGGTAGCAAAGAATTTCTTTATATTGCTTCTATTTTTTCTGGGAATAAACAAATTTTAGAAAAGCTGTCAACTTTATCTTCTAGATTGTATTATACAGAGATTAAAGCAGTTGAATCATATAATGTCTTGCACTAGAAGTGCAATGACCCAAAGTTATTTACAATTTGGCATAATCGTCTTGGACATCCTGGAGATGTAATGATGCGAAGAATCATTGAGAATTCACATGGTCATCCACTAAAGAACCAGAAAATTCTTTTATCAAATGATTTCATGTGTACTGCTTGTTCTCAAGGGAAATTAATTGTCAAATTATATGTTTCAAAAGTAAGTCTTGATCACCTAGTTTCTTATAGAGAATTCATGGTGATATAGATGAACCAATACATCCACCATCTGGATCATTTAGATATTTTATGGTCTTAATTGATGCATCTACTAGATGGTCACATGTTTCTCTACTTTTTACTCATAATATTGCATTTGCAAGACTTCTTTCTCAATTGATTAGATTACGAGCTCATTTTCCCGATTATCCAATTAAATCAATTTGTTTGGATAATGCTGGTGAATTTACATCCCAAAATTTTGATAACTATTGCATGTCACTTAGAATAGATGTTGAACATCCCGTTTCTTATACTCATACACAAAATGGTTTAGCTGAATCTTTTATTAAGAGAGTTCAACTCATTGCTAGACATATTATTATGAGAACTAAATTGCTTTTTTTTGTTTGGGGACATGCTATTCTTCATGCTAAATGTTTAGTTCGTATAAGACCAACTGTTTATAATAATCTTTCACCCATGCAATTAGTTTCTAGGCAACAACCTGATATTTCTTATTTAAGAACTTTTGGTTCTGTAGTGTATATTCCTATTAACTCTCCTCAAAGAATTAAAATGGGTCTTCAATGTAAGCTTGGTATCTATGTTGGTTTTGATTCCCCTTTTATTATTAGATATATTGAACCTTTAATAGGTGATTTGTTTAAAGCATGGTTTCAAGATTGTCATTTTTATGAAATAGTATTCCTTACATTAGGGGGAGCCAAATCAATGTCTAAAGCACAACATAAAATCACATGGAATGCCATGAGTTTATCTCATTTAATTTCTCACACAAATCAAAGTGAACTTGAAGTTCAAAAGATTATCCATTTGTATGGGATTGCAAATCAATTACCAGATTCTTTTGCAGATACCAAGGCCATACAAAATCTCATATACCTACTGCAAATATTCCAGCATATATTGATGTCCCTGAAAGACAACAACCAACTAATGAACCTAAACCACAAGTTAAGTGTGGAAAGCCTTTTGGTGCGAAAGATAAAACTCCCATAAGGAGAAAAATGAAATCTGTAAACACTCTAGAAGAGGTCGCAGAGGTGGATAATTCATTCGACATTCACAAACTCATTTCTATTGAAAATGAAATCCCGATTATAAAACCTCTTGTAAAGGAACCTCTTGAAGAGGAATCTCCTAAAAAGAAAACTCCTGAAGAGACATCCCTTGAAAAGAGACAAGTACCTGAAAATAATGAGATCTCAGTTCATTACACAAGAGAAATATGGGATAGAAATAAAGTCGTTGTTAACAACACATTTGCATATGCAATAGCTATTGACATTATCAGAAGTAATGAGGATCCTGAACCTAAATCTTTTAATGAATGTCGATATAGAAGTGATTGGCCAAAAAATAAAGAGGCTATCACATCAGAATTAAACTCTGTTGACTTTGTGAGTCCGATCTCTGTTTTGATGCTAACAAAACACAGTAAACTTATGTGTGTATTTAGCATGTGCACAAGTCTACAATTGAGATCACACATAAGGGACAGGGAGTATAGAGGCCAAGAAGGATAATACACATATAGCTAGCGTCCTCCATTGAGTGAATAGCATAAAGACTAAAGATATTTGTTTTTATTGTAATTGCATTTAGTTTTCAGGTCTGTAATAATGACCTGTAATATTTGTATGCCATGCATGATAGGGTATATGCTCAAAAGGTCTTAGAATGACCATAGGAATCATCACCCATACATCCTAAAATGCCTTATGTATAAGTACTCTGGGTTGATGAATTATTGACACCAAAACAGGGCTTAAATTCACATCTTAAGTGATCTCGGTCGACCGAACCTAAAGCTACATAGAAGCTTTGGTCGACCGAACTGAAGTCAACATTTTGACCTTGGTTGGTCGACCATTTTCAAAAGAACTAGGCACATATGGTCGACCGAATTGACATGTGGGGAATTCCCAATGCCCTTGTCGAATGAAATCTTAGTTCAAATTTGACCTAGTCGACCGAACCTCTAAATTTAGTCAACCGAACATGCTCTGGTCGACCAAACCTTGGAGGGTTCAAAATCACCTTAATCTGGTCGACCAAAACTTTAGTTCAAAAATTCCACAATCGACAGAACTTAGTGATATGGTCAACCAAACCTCAAATCTAGTTTATAGAACCTCTCGGGTTGGCCACTTTTTACCATAGTAAATCAAGGTTAAATTTCATTAAACTCAAATAAACATTTTCAAAAATACCCAGTGTTTCCCTAACGGTTATATTTTTCCCCAACTCTATATATATCTCCTCATTTGTCATAATTAAGAGAGGATTAGGGTTTTAGATTAGCCAAATTTCTCTGAAAGTTTTATTGGGAAAAATCATTCATACTCCCATATCTTTTCAAATATATTGCCAAAATCTACCTCACATACTCATCTAGCCATTTATTTTGAGTGAAATTAGTTTTTCATATTCATCTTACAAGCTTAAACTCTCCCTCACTTGTATTTGATTGTGTATTGATTTTTGGAGAGTAGCTTAAAGTTTTTCCCATAATATTTCACTTATAAATATTGGATTGGGAAAAACTCTTACTTGGCTTAAGATCTTCCATCCTTATTGTAAGGTTCATAAGCTTGCTTTGTGTTTTGACAAAAATATTTTTAGTAAGCTTAAACCTTAATATCTATTGTGCTTTATATTTAAGAAATATTATCATGATATTTGTTTAAGGTTGTAGACACTGTTTGACTATTCACATTACAAGCATATTAGCTTGACATCAAAAGTTTCACTATCACATACACACATTGACATACATACTATTGAGAGTTAATACATTGGTTAACGAAATCTCACTTGAACTTCACATCCTATCATTTGTGAGTGCATTGATTACATCGTGCATATTGGTACATATCTACTTGTATTAGAAGCATATTTGTTTGTACACAAATTTCAATTATCTGTTGTATTTCAGGCATGATCTGAGGAGGAGGTTTGATCTAGCCCAGAAGGATCAGTTGTTAGGGCCTTCTCCAACCCGTAAGAGGAGTGTGTAAAGGTTGAGCTTAGCCCTGGTAATTTTACATGGTTATAATCGCTGCTGCTCCAGTTGTTAAATGAGCAATAGTGATAATCCTCGAGCTTACGAGCTGAGGTGGGGACGTAGGAAGTATTGGTCAAACCTCAATAACATTTCTTGTGCCTGCTTTTAATTTTCGCAATTTAAATTTCAACACTTGAATGTTTGGGATTTATTATTGTGAATGATTGAATTTATAATAGCATAAACTGACCCTAGGTTGTGTTATACTATTGCTAGACGTTAAACCTAGGAAGAAATTTTTTTAATACCCAATTCACTCCCCCTCTTAGGAATACACCAATTCCAAAAATTGGTATTAGAGCCTCCTGGCATTGACTTAAACGTTTTTTCTAAAGATCGAGATGGCTCATATTGGTGTAGCCCCATTCGTAGAGGGATAGTCACCTACTAGTCCTCCATTGTTTTTTGGTGTTAACTACACCCACTAGAAAATTCAAATGAACATTTTTATAAAATCTATGAACTGGAGGGTCTGGCAAGTGATTGATAAAGAAATTTGTGCCAGTAAAAAATGATAATAGTTTGATGCATGCAAATTCAATTTCCATGGACATGCTATATTACGCTTTAGATTCTAACATCTTTATTGAAATTATGGCATGTAAGAGTGTGAAAGAAATTTGGGATGAGATGGAAAGAAAATATGGAAAGACCCAAGAGAAAGAGATTACTCTTCTGAATAATCCAAGCTCAAATAATCAAGAGGAGGTAAATCATGGACTAGTAACGCTAATTGAAACTAAGGTATATGATTCTAACCCTGCCTCATTTACTGATTCATGCAATAGTTCATGTGATGCAAGTTGTAATGATTCATGTGCAAAATTTTGTGATACATTTTTTTCTGAATCATCTATTGAATGTAATGATAACTCTGTTGTTAATGCATGTGATGATTCTCGTAAAGAATATTGTGATATAATTGGTGATGAATCATCTGCTGAATCTTGTGATATACTGGCTAATGTTAATGCATGCACTGATTTTGGTAACATTCCTTGTATTAAATATTGTGATGAATCTTGTGCTGAATTGATTGATGGGAGAATGCCTTTGAATGAAAAAATAAAGAGAACTTTATCAAAAACACATAAGCTTCTAGTTAGGATCGATAAAATGAAAGCTATAATGAAGAATGAAAATAAGAAAGTGTAAACGAAATTAAATGAAGTAAAAGAATATCATGCTACTCTAGAGAAGAAGAAGATTAATAAAATATTGAAGATCATCTGCGTAGGAGAACAAATAAAAAATGATAAACCCTTAGGAGTCGAAATAAATAAATTATACAAAAGGGGTCTATCTCTAAAATCCCATAGTCATAAAAACTCTAATGTCTCTTCTGAACAAAATAGAACAAATAAGCAAACACCTTCGTATGCACATAAAACCTACTTATTCAATGAAATGAAAGGACACATCAATTTTTCTTGCTTATGTAGGAGTGCTAGAGGTTTGGATAAGGAAATGATGTCGGTGATTATGGTGGCTAATTCCACAAGACAAGAGGAAGGAAGAGCTCAAATTGAATCTAAATAATCACTATTCCTTGGATCAAAGGATCAGCCATAGTCGGGTAGTGATGACCGATGGCTTGGGAAGTGGTTAAGCTTAGAAATCCTACAAATAGATCCCACCTTAATTGAAAAGCCATTAACTATTCATGTAAACTAAGGAATAGGTCAAAATCAGGCTGAAATTTCACTGTTGACTGAGTTTGATCGACCATTGCAATGACTTTGACCTTCGGTTGACCATCGATTTTAAGTTGAGGAATTTTGGTCGACCAAACCACCTTTGGTCTACCCCCCGGTTGACTAAACTTGAAACAAATGCATTTCGGTCCACCAACTATCCCAAAAACAAAAACCTTTCGATCGATGAATCCCTGGAAACTGAAACGTGTACAGTTTCGGTCGACCACCTATGCTACAGTCAACCGAACAAACATAGACTGTGAAGAATTTGAAGCGTCGGTCGACCGAACTTCTCCTTTGATCGACCGAACCTCACAGGCCTATATATATTAGCTGCGTGAAAAGCTCATTTTCACCTCAAAATTAGAGAGCTTTCTTCTATTTCTTCAGCCTTTCTCCTAAACCCTTACTTCGGCCCCAAAATCATTCCACCATTCTCCATGTCTAAGCCAGATGAATGCGTTGATGCTTAAGAGGTGGCCTACGCACAAGACAACTGGTTCATCTCGGAACAGGCAAGAATCAGATACATGAGGGAATTCCGTCCCAAGGAGGTCATACTAGGTAAGGTCCTCGATCTCTCTTATATGGAACAACATTTCCGTAACATTATGGACATGTTTAGATATCAGGGGTGGGAGTCACTCATGACATATCAGCCCATTGGGAATTATCCGACCTTTGTTAGACTATTTTATGCTAATTTGGGAAATTATGACAATGGATGTTAATCTCGAGTTCTGGAGACCGACATCAGATTTGATGCTGAGTATCTATCTGACGTCCTTGATATTGGGCGGGGAGACTTTAAGTGTCCTGATTCGGTGTCCTCCTGGATAAATGAACAAAAGTTCTTTATTAGGAGGTTTGCAAGCCTAGTTATGATTGTCCCATATGCAAACCCCAATCATCCTCCAGACTATAGGTCCTTCACCTTAGAAGCCAAGGTAGTCCATTATTTTATTACATATAATATTCTACCCAAGGCAGGGTTTAGAGTGCATGTATCCTTTCTAGATTGCTTTATTATGTGGTGTTTGTTCACTAGAAAGAAACTTGACTTGCCGAGTTTAATGATGAGATGGATGTTGGCTAAGACTATTGGGCATAAGGTCATCATGCCTTATAGGGGGATTTTAAACAAACTATTCAGAAGGATGGAAGTAACCCGATCGAACCTTGCCATGCTAAAGAGAATGAGGAACGCAGATATGTTCTCCTCGGTTACCTTGAGGCTAATGGGATATGAGCTGGTTGGTAACATGTGGTTGCCCACAGGTGGTAGGAGATAAGCAGATCAGGAAGAGGTCCCACAGGAGGTGCCACCATAGCCTACACAGCCATCAAATGCTGACTTGATGGCAGCCATCAAATGCAGACTTGATGGCAGCCATCACAGGGTTTGCTTATTCATTTGCTTAGTTTAGAGATTCCCAATCTTAGATCACCCAGACAATATAGACAGATATTAGGGAGCTGATAGATATGGCCTCATCATCCAATACACAGTACACTACTCTTCATAATGAGTTTAAAGAGTTTTTTATCACTTCAGAGCACAGGTACAGAGTTCTAGAGAGAGTCATGGCCATTAATTTCAATGAGCTGAATAAGCGTATTCATGAGTTGCACGATGATAGAGATGAGGAGCAAATGGACACTACCCAAGATGGAGGAGATGATTATGATGATAGGGATGGCTCATAGACTTAGAGAGAGCACCCAGTAGTAAATGATATTATTATTATTATATGGTCTGTAACTATAAACATCGTACATCATTCTATTTTTTCTTTTGTTTTTCTGACTACACTGCACTTTCACCCACTATCCATTTTGATTCCTACTGGTAGTTGTGTAAGAACCCGACCCAAAAAATGCAAATTAAATAAATAAGAAAAGAAAAGGGAAATTAAAAGGGAAAAAATAACAGGGCTCGTCGACGAGGCTCCTTCTCTCATTGACGAAGTCCCTTTTATAGCTCGGCGATGTAATTCAGAGGTTCATCGACGAGAGGATGCTAAGGGATTTTGGGAATTATGAAATCTCAGGCTCGTCGATAAGGCCAAATCTGTCATTGACGAACTCCCTTCTTATGCTCGTCGACGAGGACGCCATATCGCCAACAAGGCTCCAACGAGGCTGACTAGGTCAACTAAGTTATAAATATCTATTTCATTGCTTAATGGAGAAGAAACCAAAATCCTCTCTCTCTCTCTCTCTCTCTCTCTCTCTCTCTCTCTCTCTCTCTCTCTCTCTCTCTCTCTCTCTCTCTTTTTAATATTAGGGCTATCTATTACCCGAATCGACAATTCGATGTTGCTACGCAGATCAGAAGGAGAATCTCTACAATTATAGTGGATCAGATCTTCGTTTCAAGGATTTTTGGGTTTTGATCCAAAATCGAGGTAAGGATCTGATTTTGTTTTTGGTTCGGTAGATTTGTAGTAGGTAGGCTTGTATTGATGTTGTGTTCTTCGATTATTGGGTTTTGGGAACTCGGTTCACTGTTTTGGAGCTATTTAGTTCATGTTTTGGTTTTCAGGGAAAGGTAAGGGGTTTCTATTTATATCAGATATTTTTTGTAATTAGAATTGGTAAAACTATGCTTTACAATTCTATGGATGTTTTGGTTACTTATTTAGGAAAATCTATTGGGTGAAATTATGGGATTTTTGGGTTTACAGTTTTTGGGAAAATTAGGGGTTTTGGGTATCATCTCCGTTTTTGTTGAAAAACTATATATTTAGTTAAAATGTAATATAGAGATGATCGTACCCTTGATTATGTTAAACTGCATTTTCGGAGTATTTGTTATGAGATTATTTGTTTACCTAAATAAGTGTGGAATGAGTTGATATATTAAATGATATGTTTTATGAAAAAGCATGTTGATTAATTACCATAGGTTGTGAATGATGTATTTTGTGGAAAAGTGTGTCGGTTAACTATCGTAGGCTATGAGTAATTGAAATAAGATATAGGAATATGAGTTCCAAATTGTTCCAGGTTTTGTGAAAATGTCAAGTCGGGATAAAATCGAAGGTCTAGGACAATTGAAGCGTGTCAGCTAACAACCAAAGGCTAAGATATGAGGTGTATTGGAATAATACTGTAGGTGGCTGAGTCGGTTAACTACCATAGGCTCAGATATCCAGCTTGAGGCTGAGGGTGTGAAATACCACCTATGATTTCGATTGGTCACCGAAGGGTATGAGTTTGTACCATGTTTGCACTGCTTGAATGCTGTGGGACGTAGGCTACGCCAAATTGTCAAGGGCGCCATGTCGTGCAGCCGGCTTAGGCCGAAGAGTGTGATGACACTAGATTGAGGTATTTTGTGAGATGTATACTGGAACTGTATTGTGAAAATATTGGAATTGTGAAATGTTTATGTTTTACTATTGAAATAACACATGTTGTAATACCCCGACCCCGAGGGGCCTGGGATATTAACTTTTTACTACTAATTTACAGCGGAAGCAAAATAAACTCAATTTTTATTAAACCAGAGTGCTAATTATTCATGTTACAATCACTTATTTCAAAAGAAGAAAATTACACAAACGTAAATATCTGAAATCATACTAATATTTCTAATTAATCTTTATTTTTCTAATCCCCACCCGCATGCTTGCTAAGCCTGATTTCCGACATGTCCTTCAGAGTTATCTGAAATAAAATATGATTGGGGTGAGACGACGCTCAGTAAGTAAATAAGATTATTATTAGTGTGTAGCCAAAATGAGCTTTTAAAGAATTTCGTAAAACAATATTTAATACTATAACTTCAATACTGCTTTTAGAATAAACATAAATTTAAAAATTTCTGCATAAAACTTTTGTCATCAATTTCAGCAGTAAATTTTTATAATCATATACTATAACTGTTAAATTAAACTTTTAACTTTAAAACTGTAAAAATATTTAATGATAAACATACATATACTTTTCCTTATACGTTTTCCTTAGATCGTCATTTAAGCACCAAAATGATCCTTTTCACGTAAACTTACACTTTTCCTTCAAATCATCAGTAACTTTGTACACGTAATTAAATATGTATAAACATATATTGTAAAAACCACCCTTAGGCCTGCTTGTCGTAAGTCATGTTTACCCCCATGACTGGGTTGTGCGGTCCGAAGACTGGACTTAGCTGGCTGGCCGACCAAACTAAATCAACGTACGTAAACTTTAAGTGAGATTTTCCTTATTAAGTCCTGGTCCGGAACCAGGTGTGCACTCAGGAGAAATCCACTAATATAAATAACCACTCTGTAAACAGTGTGGGTGCACTCTGATCCGTATAAACTTTAAGCTGCGGTACCGAGCATCTGTAACTTTGAACTTTCGTTGCCATAAGGGGTTTTAAAATCATCTTATTATAATTTATGTAATTTAAAATAATATCGTAAAAATCTCATCTTTACTCATATTTTCATAAAAAATGCAACATAGAAATAAACTCATGCCACACAATTTTTGTGTTAAAAATATATATACTTTTATTTTTGAATAGAAAGAAATGCTGAAAATTTATCCGAGGAGATTAGAACATTTCTTAACTCAAAAATAAATGCAAGTATAGATAGAACTGGTATAATTAAATACGCGTAAAAATAAATTCATGGAAATTTTGTGGAACTAATTAACATAATTGAAATTTACTTATAAAATAAACTCGGGTATAAATTTTAAATAAAAAAAAACTAACATAATCAAAATTTACTTACCTTCTTCCTTACGAACACTGTAACTATCTCTAAGAAATGAGATCGGAAAGAGTGGGTGATTGAGAACTTACTCGAAAATTCTCTCTCCACCACAATTTCTTTCACTCACTAATTCTTCTCTTCCTTGGAAAATTGTTGTGAAAAATGAAGGTTGAGAGCTCCCTATTTATAGGAAAATTTTGGGGAAGAAATGAAATTTATAAAAGTGTGGGGAGATGGGTGAAATTATAATTTTTTTAAAAAATTAAAGAATGGGCAAGGTATGGGTTGTGTATGGGATAGGGATGGAGGCCATGTGGGAGTGCTTGCCACCATTCCCACTAAATAATTTTTTTTAATTAAATACTTACCTAATTAATTAATCAATTACTTAATTTATTATTTTATTATTTTATTATTTTTTTCCTAATCATTATTATCATTATTATTATCATTGTTATTAATTTTAAACTGCTTTTAGTATTTATTTATTTTATTATTTATTTTTGAACAAAAATTAAATTTAAATTTTGAAAACTCATGTGGGCCCCACATGGTCTTGTGGGCCCCACACAACTTTGAGACCCGAATGGATCCTACGTAACTCGAATAACTCTTATACGATTTTATGCATCCTACATAGCTTTAAGACTTGTGTAAACCTCCATACGGCTTCGGGACTCATGTGGGCCCCGCATAGGATACCTATATTATTATTATTTTATCATGTATTTCTTCAAATTCTATTAGTTAAAACATTATTTTATGTACTTATTTACGTATATAAACAGTGTCTTGTGGCTCCGGGACTCATGTGGACCCCACATAGTCTTGTGGGCCCCATATATGATACCTATATTATTATCTTATTATGTATTTCTATAAATTATGTTTGTCAAAACACTATTTCATGTATATATACTTATTTCCGTGTACAAACAGTGTCTATCCTGTTTATCCTATGAAATTCCATTTTGACCAGGCCAACCTCCAGGGAGCGACTGAGCCGCAATGGTCTCTGAGCACTCGCTAAGACAAGATCTTTCTTAGGCATCAAACATAGAATCAAGGATCCTACAGAAAAACACTTCTGTATTGATATTAACTTAATGACTATTTTTATTATTTTATTATTATTGTACTTTAATCATATATATACATTTTTGGGTCATCACACATGTACCCACACACTGATACCCGAGGATTATGTTTTGTATTATGGGACTAGATCCTAATGTTGTATAGACAGTGGTATGGTGTTATGAATGTATTAGGTTAAATTATTTCGCTGCGTATATACATTGTGTATGTGATGATGTACAAGGTATACGAGAACCCTACGGGGTTGGACCCTTATATGGTGTAGTATCACAGATGGTTGTATGATACATGGACAGGTTAGGTTACTAAATCACACCATGGGTCCCATTTTTAGGTTCGGGGCCTGACAGCTTGGTATCAGAGCTAACCAGGTTGTTAGGTCTTGTAGACTTGGTTAGGCATGATTTTATGAACATACCAAAGTATAGGATGTAGGGAATGGGTAGAATAGGTTGAGGGTTGTCTTGTAGTTTGATAGGGATTCATTGATGGTGTTCTGTATTTTTCTTGGAATGACAATTTCAGTAAAATCACGGCAAACCATTGATGGTTTCGTGTTTGTGTGGTGGGGCACACCTGGGCCTGAGAGTTTAGAGTTTAACATGATTATTCTGTAATAATTTTGTTAACTGTGCTATGATATAGGAATGCTAATTTATTCCTATACTATTTTCAAAATGGAGCCTGTTAGCCTAACAAGGCTTTCACCTCTTGTTTTGATGATAACAAATGAAGAAAAGGTTTGATGACATTGTGTGTTCAAGTAATGATGTTTTTCAGGCAACTTAGAAATCCAAAATCAACAGAGCTTCGAAAGATCACCAACAAAGCTTAAAAGTATGTGATATGTCTTGAAGAGATCCAAAAGGGAAGCTCAAAGACATTTGAAGATGGAATGAACTCAGAGCTTCAAGAGAATCATGAAGTTTCAAATAACAAGAAATGTTCATGTAGACACCCCATTTTTGCCCAAACCAAATAGAACAAGGGGTTCCCTTTTTATTATTATTATTATTATTATTAGTATTTTTATTATTACTTTCTTATAATTATTTTATTTATTTATTATTATTGTTATTATTAATTTACTATAATTATTATTATTACCTTATTATAATTATTATTATTATTTTATTCAAAATTGATACTTTATTATTATTATTATTATTATTATTATTATTATTATTATTATTATTATTATTATTATTGTTATTTGTTTATTATTATTTATTATTATTATTATTATTATTATTATTATTTATTTTCCTATATTATTATAAGTAATTTATTATTATCACTATTATTTATTTATTATTATCATTATTATTATTATTTTATCTTTATTTTTTTTTTACTATAATTATTTATTACTATTTACTATTTAGAAGTATTATTATTATTATTACCTTATTGATATTTATATTATTATGATTATTATTATTAATATTATTTCCTTTTTCATTATTACCATAAGAATAAAAGTATAAAAAAAAAAGAGAAAAAGATAAACCTAGCCTTTCTCCTCTGCACCGGGGTTGCGCAGCGCACAGCTGGGGGGGAGGCTAATAAAGAAAGACAAAAAAAAAACACAGCTGCTGCTCTTCATCTTCTTCGTCTAACCATCCATTCTCTCATCTCTCTCCCATCCTCTCTTACTTTGCCACGGCTACCCTCCTCCTCCTTGCACAACTGCAGAGCAGCCCCCACAGCACTCCACGCACAAGGGCAGCGCCCACGCACAGACGGCAGCAAAGAAGGCAATCCTCATCTCTCCAGTCTTGCTCACCAGCTCCGGCGACACAGTAGAGAAGAAAACACAGAAAATGTAGCCGGTGAGACTCAACCACCGTGGCACCACAGCAGCCCCACACCCGCAGAGTTGCAACGGCTACCATCTTCGATTGTATCCTGCTTCGGTAGCTGTTACGCCATTCACGACAGCCGTGTTCCAACAATATCCATATCGTTCATCTCCGGCATCGTCTTCGCCACCACGAAGGATCTCTGACCATCGCTCGGTTCCGGCGAGCCTGTGGACGTGTCCCAGCACCAGCTACTCCAGACAGTCCAGGATCTCCGACCACCCCCAGCCATCATCCCGGTGAGACCCCACAGTGCCCTCACGCCCAACTCCGGCAACCACCGTTCACCGCCCATCTCTTCCGGCCTCCCGGTGGTATAGCCCCAGCGACCCCCTGTGACCTTCCTACTGCTGCTCTCGGCTACACACAGCACACACTCACACAGCCAGTAAATACACACACACACACACACTCTTGCACACACACACCTGCACACACACTAACCCACACAATATTGCCCCAAAGGTGAGATTTTGCTTTGGTATTTTATTTATTTACTTATTAATATGGTTATATTTGTATTTGTTTCATTATTATGTATGTGTGTGTGTGTGTGTATATATATATATATATATTTATATTTATTGTAGTTTATTATTCTACATTGTTCTATATTTAGATTTATTATGGTTTATTACTTTATATTGTTATTGCGTATATATTTATGTTCATTATCATTTATTATTTATTTATTTCTTGTATACGATTGTATATTTATTTTGTCGTATTTATAATATTGTTGTGGAATTTTTAATGCTATAATATTTATTTGAATAAGGAATATTTATATTTAGCAACTTAGTATTTTAAGTAACATTATACATTTAATTTAGTATTTTAGGTGACCATGTACATTTAGTAATATAGCATTTTAGGTAATATTATATATTTATTATTATTATGATATTTTTAGTATGTTAATATACAAGGTATTATTTATTATGGTAAGTTTAGTATTTTAGTTAATATTGTATATTTGGTGTTTTGGTATCATGCTATTATATTATATATTTAGTATGTATAGTATTATGGTAATTTGTTATTTATTATAGTATTTGTAGATATTTATTATTATTATTATTATTATTATTATTATTATTATTATTATTATATGTATAAAGGTATGTTTGAGTATTTTAGTTCATAACGTGCATGTAGTATTTTAATATTATGGTGTGTTCATTATCTTGATTTATATCATACATTTTATATTTTAGTATTATTGGTATGTTTGGTATTTTAGTTCATATTATATATTTAGTTTTATAGTATGGTGGTGTGTTTAGAATCTTAGTAAGCATCATGTATTTATATCTAGTATTTTGTATTGTGCTAGGTTTAACATTTTAGTTTGTATTATGTATATTGATTAGTATGTATTGTGGTATTCTAATATTCTAGTTTATTGTTATTTTTTATCTTTATTATATGTTTAAATTATTATGTTTATTATCCAAAACCTCCTGGATTATTATTGTCTACACTTAGAAAAATCTTATAAATTTCAAAAAATCCTAGGAGTGTATTTTATAAATCTATTTTCTTGATTTTTAATCCCTATGATTTTATTTAGGGGGTATGAGCCTTTGGGCATCACGTACCCTAAGCTCTGAGGGAATATATGTATATATTTATTTATTTATTTATTTTCCCTATGTATTTATAAACTCATAAAAAGGAGTGATTTAAAGACTTATTAGATTAACTTAGGGATAATTTCAAATTAATTAGGTACCGTTCGTAAGAACGGGCGTGTAGGGGGTGCTCGTACCTTCCCCTTGCGTAACCGAACTCCCGAGCCTAACTCTGGTAATGTAGACCTATTTTACCCCTAACGGGGTAGTTATCACGTGTTCTAACCACACTAAAGGTTAGTGGCGACTCCGACCTTTTCCATGAAAATATTAAAATGATTTTAATTTCGCCGCCCGGGGCACACGCGCTCCCGGGACGTCGCGACAGTTCATATTGTTGGGAAATATTCATATAAGTAGTTCAAAGTTAAAAATGTCATTATAAATGAAATGAAGCTCATTAGGGGATAAATATGGACTTAGATAATTTATTTTGATACCCCAGAAAATGTTTTTCAAGAGTAAGAAAGCAAAGAAACTAAATGTCTTTGAAAAAGAAAGAAGGAAAGTGGTTGTGTACTGCCCAGACGACTGAGGTTAAATCCTCAGGCAATTGAAAATTTTTTCTAAAGAAAATTAAATAGGTAGCGTACCTTCAAGCGCCTGACCCTGTGTCTTCAGGCTCCTGAACGTACCTCAGGCTACTGAGGTTGCACTTCAAGCAACCGAAGTATGGCAACGGGCAAATTTTTTAAACCTCTCTTTTTCAAATTTGATTGATTTGCGACCTAATAATTTTGGAAACTTTGAGGGCACTCCAAGGAAACTTGGGGAGCATGAATGAAAGTGTTTTTGAAGCCTATATACATGGTTTATAAGAATCAAAATATACCAAGCATTGAAAATTCCTTCAAGATATCTTTCACTCAAAGCCTCTTGCTATTTGTTTTAAAAGCTCTGAATTGCTGTGAAAATTCTAAGAAATCTCTGAGTTTTTACAACTCTAAAGAATCTGATTTAAATTCTTGATCCTCATCAAAGAGAAGTAATCCGGTGATATTTATATAGAGCTTCTTACTTCATTCTTTTGATATTTTACATTGAAGTATATAGTGCTGAACTTGTACTAACTTGCTCTTTGTGAGAGTATATTTGTACGCATATTATATCTTGTTTCTTGTAGTTCCTTGATGTCCCAAGGATTGTCGTCGGCTAAGCAAAGGTATATTGCTTAGAGAGGCGGACTCTAGCCTAAAGGAGTGACCGAACGAGGGGACATTGTTTGGAGAGGTGGGCTCTAGCCTAGTGAATGAGTGTTTGAGCATAGGGTATCGCTTGTAAAGGTTTTGTTCCAACCGTCAATGGAATAGGTTTAATGAATCCTTTGGTGGTTTGCCAAAGGTGAGGACGTAGGCTAGGTATAAGTCGAACCTCGTAAAAATCCCCGTCTCACTCTCTCTTTCCCTATTCTTTATTTTCAGTTCATATACAACTGCGTGGATGTTTTAAATATCTAAATTATACATACTACGTATATTTGGAAATCAAGTAAACTTAAAGTCCAATTTTGATTTTGGGTTGCGGAAACCAAAAGGGAGTACATTGGTTACACCATATCTTGTGGAAACCATACGAGAGTACGTGACTTGGTTAACGCCCCAAAGATAAATTTACCAAGAGTTTATTTGAATTCTAAATATTTGGAAAGAGTGATTGGATTTATTAAATAGGGCTTTACATCAGCAAGCATAAATTCTCATTCACTACAGGGCTTGGTTTAAATTTGACTAGTATCAACAAACAACCATTTTGAGTTTTTATATTACATAAGTGTTGTGTATTGACTTGTTTGTTTGCTTTCTAACTATAGTTGATTGGTTTGGTTGAATGATTGGATGTTTGTATGGTTAATAATTAAATAAAGAAACTAAGTTCTTGAGTGCTTAACAAATTAAACAAATAAGTCACAAATTGGTTAAAAGAAATAAAATAAATTTAAGAATTCTAAAAAGGAATTAAAAGAAATTTTTAAAAGCCAATTCCCCCCCCCCCCCCTCTTGGGAAGCTATTCCTATTTTCAATTGGTATCAGAGCGGGCTTATAGCAACTCTTAATTAGAAGCTATAAAAAGATCTAAATGGCTAACTTAGGTGTAGCTCCCTTTGGAGAGGGACAATCTTCAATTAGGCCACCAATCTTTTGTGGTTTGAACTATACTTTCTGGAAAAAGGAGAGAAATAAGTTGCCTACACGTGCTTTATGGCTTGGGACAATGAGGAAAGTTCCTTGTCTAAATCTTCAAATAATTCTTGTAGTGATGAAATCGATGATGAGAACATGTCATTATATGAAGAACTTCAAAATGATTTATTCAAAGTACATAAGATGTTGATCAAAACAAATAAACAAAACACCTCATTGAAGAATAAGAATGAAAGTTTAATGAAAGAGTTAAAATCCCTAAAGAATGTTGAAAGAGATAAAGACTCAAAACTCAAGCAAATAGAACATAAGTATGAAGTAGCAATGAAAGAAATAGAATCCAAAAATCTTGCTGAAAAAGAAAACAACTTGAAAATCAAGAAACTAGAAAGCAAGAATGAACAAATGATAGAAGACCTTCGATCCCTATCCTCTATGGTATATGAGAAAGATATGTATATTTCTGGATTAGAGGATAGAATAAGAAAATTATCTCTAGAGTTAGAGAAATCATTAAAGAAGGTTGATAATAAGAAAGACATAGAGTTAAATGATCTCAAGAATCAAATCAAAAATAAAGATAAAATTATTTACAACTTTACAAAAGGAAAGGAAAACCTTGATAAGATGATTGGCTCACAAAGAATGTCATTAAACAAAGAAGGCATTGGTTTCAATGGAGTTGAAAATAAAAAGAAAAAGAGTCTGTACATGGGATATTTCTTAAAAGGATCCAAAGACTATGCAAGCACATCTTCTAATGCCTACACAAACACCATATGCTATCAATGCAAGAAAAAGGGGTATATAAAGTTTGAATGTCCGTTTAAAAGGAAAGGTGTTAAAACCAAACAAGTATGGAAAATAAAATAATTCTCTCTTGAAAAATCCTCCAGACCCAAGAAAATATGGGTACCAAAAATGAAATAATGACTTCACACATATATAAAATAGAAAATGGCATTGTTGGCCAAAATCATAGGATGACTTTTTACAAGGCTTAACTTAAGGAAATATATAGAAAATATCAAATCTGAGCTTATTATATAAGCGCCTTGATGTTATAGACTACATGCTTACTTGCCTACATGTGATGTGTTGATATGCTATAAGCTACATGTGTATTAATTAACTTGACTTGATTTATATTAAAATGTATGGCTTATTATGTTGAAAACTGAGAATGAGATTATTGAGCTTAAGCATAAGTTTTTGATATAAGGATAATTGTTGAACCATTATACAATAAAGGAATAAATTAGAAAAGTTCAAAACAAAGAAATAAGGAAAATTCAAAAGTTGAAGCAATTCGGTTGACTGAGCAGATAACCTCAGGCTCCTACATGTACCTCAGGCGCCTGAACTCCAGACCTCAGGCGACCGAATAGCTACTGCCTATTGAAATTTCGTCCAGAAAATTCTTCAGACGCCTGTACTTATTCCTTAGGCGTCTGAAGTCATGGAGTCCTCATATTTTAAACGTGTGAAACCCTATTTCTTCTAAACTCTAGGCTCCTAAGCTAAGACCTATCACTCACCCGAAGTTCCAAACATCAAACTCCCTTCAATCTCTAGCGCTAAAACCTTAGATTCCAAGCTTCTAAACTCAATCATACGTGTTCTAGGGTTTGAAAGAAGGTATCTGCTGCTCCAAGAAAATCTCACAATGCCTCGAACCAAGTAAACGAAAAATCGTGGCTCATCTTTTGGTAAAGATGATCCTAATATCGAATGATGGCTGGTATCTGCTCAAGCTAAACATCTTTATAAGAACCGACTCCTTACAATTGAGCCAATATTTGGTAAGGTGCTTGATCTTCAGTTCTTCAATACCGAATTTTCTGAGATTTTACCTATGTTTAGAAACATTGGATGGAAAAATTTTATTGAATATCAAGCCAAAGGGATTTTTCCTAACCTGATAAAGATCTTTTATGCAAATATGACTCATGAGGAAAATTCCTTAACAACCGATGTGAAGGGTAAGAAAATAGTGCTTTCACTTGAAACCTTAACATCCATTTTAAATGTCTCACCTGGAAATTTTGAATGCCCAACATTAGGACAATCATGGATGCTCCAACAAGATTTTACACCTGAGGAATTTTTTCCTTTAGTCATGAAGAATCAACCAACTTACTTTGGGCACCCACCATTGTATAAGCAACTAAACCTGAAAGCTCAAATTCTCCAGAAAATTATCACCAATAACATTCTACCACAAGCTGGATCCTACGACCATCTTTCATATGCCGATTGTTTTGTTATGTGGTGTTTGTTAAAAGGAAAGAAACTTGACTTAGCCATCCTTATCATAAAATGGATGTGGGCTAAGCTTGATGCATCCCGAATAACTCTTCCATATGGTGGAGCTCTCTGTCTTATTTTTTCAAAACTAAGTATTGTCTCACCGACAGACTTGTTCATCAAGAGGACTAGATATGAACTCTTTACCTCAACTACTCTCAAACAGATGAGATATAAAAAACGAAATCAGTAGTGGTTCTTGAAAGGGGGAAGACAACGAAGAGTAGTGTTGCACCTCCTTTTTCACCTCGGACTCAGCCACAAGAATCTGTAACTGAAACTCCTTCTTGGTTCATGCCATTCTATAAGGAGTTCACATCTTTCAGCCGAGATATGTGCGATGGTCTTATATCCCTAGATCAGCGTCTTATGCGCATTGAGCAGGAACGAGCTAGTTCCTCACATGGTGATCCTATGGACACTAGCTCCATACCCCATAGCAATGATTTAGCTGAAGCATCTAAAGAAGAGGAAGGAGAAGATGAAGAAGAAGAAGAGGAAGTTGGCAATGACGAGGAAGAGGAAGAGGAAGATGAAGAAGAAGAAGACGAAGAAAAAGGTTCTTAGCAATCCAAAGGAAAAGGAATTGCTGAAGATAGTGACTATGACTCTAATACATAGACTTTTGATGATGTTTTTGCTACTTAGTATGCTACACATGCTTAAATTCTGAATGTCATTTGTTTTTTTGTTGATGTAAAAAGTATGTGTGAGCAAAGACTATGAGTCTTTCTATGTATCTGGTTCTAGCTCAAAAATTCTGAAACTTTGAAATGCTTTGTTATTAGTTTGATATAAGTTCTACTGTTAAAGATAGATCTGCAAACTTTAAAACTTCTGAACTTATGACTTAAAAGAAATGCTTAAGTATGCTAATTGTAAGGGGGAGGGTTATGATTTATCACTTGGTTCTCTAGATGCATAAAGTTCTTTGCTCTTTAAACTCAAATTATGTACCCTTTTTGTATGATGTCAAAGGGGGGAGAGATGGTTTATAGAGAGCAAAAATATGAATTGAATATTTGAGCTGAATTGAATATGCACATATTATATGTTAAACTAAATACTATGCTGAATGTTGAAAAATGCAAATATTGGGAAATATTACTTGAATCTATGCTTAATGAAAGGGGGAGCAAAAAGGGGGAGATTCTTAGCCTAACAAGGCTTTCACCTCTTGTTTTGATGATAACAAATGAAGAAAAGGTTTGATGACATTGTGTGTTCAAGTAATGACGTTTTTCAGGCAACTTAGAAATCCAAAACCAACAGAGCTTTGAAAGATCACCAACAAAGCTTAAAAGTATGTGATATGTCTTGAAGAGATCAAAAAGGGAAGCTCAAAGACATATGAACATGGAATGAACTCAAAGCTTCAAGAGAATCATGAAGTTTCAAATAACAAGAAATGTTCATATTGTTAGGAAATCTTCATGTAAGTACTTCAAAGTTAAAAATGTCATTATGAATGAAATGAAGCTCATTAGGGGATAAATATGGACTTAGATAATTTATTTATATACCCCATAAAATGTTTTTCAAGAGTAAGAAAGCAAAGAAACTAAATGTCTTTGAAAAAGAAAGAAGGAAAGTGGTTGTGTACTGCCCACGCGACTGAGGTTAAATCCTCAGGCAACCAAAGATTTTTTCTGAAGAAAATTAAACAGGCAGTGTACCTTCAGGAACTTGACCCTGTGTCTTCAGGCTCCTGAACATACCTCAGGCTACTGAGGTTGCACTTCAGGCAACCGAAGTACGGCAATGGGCAGATTTTTTAAACCTCTCTTTTTCAAATTTGATTGACTTGCGCCCTAATAATTTTGGAAACTTTGAGGGCACTCCAAGGAAACTTGGGGAGCATGAATGAAAGTGTTTTTGAAGCCTACATATACATGGTTTATGAGAATCAAAATATACCAAGCATTGAAAATTCCTTCAAAATATCTTTCACTCAAAGCCTCTTGCTATTTGTTTTAAAAGCTCTGAATTGCTGCAAAAATTCTAAGAAATCTTTGAGCTTCTACAACTTCTCTAAAGAATATGATTTAAGTTCTTGATCCTCATCAAAGAGAAGTAATCTGGTGATATTTACATAGAGCTTCTTACTTCATTCTTTTGATATTTTACATTGAAGTATATAGTGCTAAACTTGTACTAACTTGCTCTTTGTGAGAGTATATTTGTACGCATATTATATCTTGTTTCTTGTAGTTCCTTGACGTTCCAAGGATTGTTTGGATTGTCGGCTAAGCAAAGGGATATTGCTTAGAGAGGCAGACTCTAGCCTAAAGGAGTAACCGAACGAGGGAACATTGTTTGGAGAGGCAGGCTCTAGCCTAGTGAAGGAGTGTTTGAGCGTGGGGTATCACTTGTAAAGTTTTTGTTCCACCCGTCAATGGAATAGGTTTAGTGAATCCTTTGGTGGTTTTCCAAAGGAGAGGACGTAGGCTGGGTATAAGCCGAACCTCATAAAAAACCCTGTCTCACTCTCTCTTTCCCTATTCTTTATTTTCAGTTTATATACAACTGCATGGATGTTTTAAATATCTAAATTATACATACTACGTATATTTGGAAATCAAGTAAACTTAAAGTCCAATTTTGATTTGGGTTGCGGAAACCGAAATGGAGTACGTTGTTACACCATATCTTGCAAAAACCATACGGGAATACGTTACTTGGTTAACACCCTAAAGATAAATTTACCAAGAGTTTATTTGAATTCTAAATATTTGGAAAGAGTGATTGAATTTATTTAAACAGGGTTTTACATCAGCAAGCATAAATTCTCATTCACTACAGGGCTTGGTTCAAATTTGGCTAATATCAACAAACAACCATTTTGAGTTTTTATATTACATAAGTGCTGTGTATTGGCTTGTTTGTTTGCTTTCTAATTATAGTTTATTGGTTTGGTTGAATGATTGGATGTTTGTATGGTTAAGGATTAAATAAAGAAACTAAGTTCTTGAGTTCTTAACAAATTAAACAAATAAGTCACGAATTGGTTAAAAGAAATAAAATAAGTTTATGAATTCTATAAAGGAATTAAAAGAAATTTTTAAAAGCCAATTTATCCCCCCCCCCCCCCTCTTAGGAAGCTATTCTTATTTTCAGAGCCCAAGGATAGCAACTGGGATAGTAGTTCGGAGGGGACTGCGAGTGAAGGATCTCCTTCCATGCCTCAGGGTTTGACCAGGAATATTATGTGAGAGATCGAGTGAAGTTTTAGGGGATGGGAGCGTCCACCTACGACTGCGGGTTGCACAATTGAGAAGTTCACCCGCATATATCCTCCAACATTTACCGGGGGATCTGACCCGATTGTAGCGGAGAACTGCATGCAAAAGACAAAAAATATACTGAAAGTTCTACACTGCACTGACGAATAGAAGGTTATCTATGCTACGTTTCATCTGGCAGGAAAAGCTGAGAGGTGGTGGATGGTGGTGAGTTTGCTTAAGGAGCAGAGAACTAATTCATCGGGGATGACGTGGGGCCATTTTAAGGAGGTATTCCTCAAGAGATACTTCCCGACTTCCATCCGTGATGCAAAGGTAGACGAATTCTCGATTCTAACTCAGAGGACCCTGACAGTGCAGAGTTACGCAGCTAGATACATCGAATTGTCTTGCTTTGCATCGTGTATGATTTCAAATGAGTACGAAAAGGCTCGAAGGTTCGAGAAGGGGCTGAGGAAGGACATCTGTAGGCTGGTGGGAATGCTGAAGATTCAAGAGTTTCTAGTTCTGGTGGATAAAGCCGTCGTGGTTGAGGCTGGTCTCCGGTAGGATAAGGTGGTACAGGATCAGAAGAAGAGGTTAGTACCTTTTGGTTCCCAGACTGGTTCTCATCATGGGCGATGGAAGATGAGGAACTATGGTTTAGGTAATCATCAGAGTATGGAACGGAGGGGTCCATAGGGCATGATGGTGAATGCTAGCCATTTGCGGGTAATTGTTACAACTGTGGCAAATTGGGCGACAAAGCCCGAGACTGTCGTACACAGATGACTGGTATGCCTGCACTAAGTCAAACCAGGGAAATAACCAGGTGCCTCGAGGAAACACAGCTCAAGAGAGGGTGTACTCGCTTGCTCCAGCTGATGTAGAGCATGCTAGCAACGTGGTGACAGGTACCATGTTATTACTTTCAAATATAGTTGTTGTCTTATTCGATTCAAGAACAACCCACTCCTTTATATCTGCAAATTTTGTAAAACTTTGTGGGACTGAAACCCAAGTGATGGAAGAGGTGTTGTCTGTGACTACACCGTCTGGGAGTGTGGTGATGTGTAGGAAAATGTTAGGAGACTACCTAGTGGTAATTCAGGGAAGGTCGCTACCGGTGAATATGGTAGTATACGACATGTACGGGTTTAAAGTTATACCAGGGATGGATTGGTTATCCCCCAGTTTTGTTGTGATTGACTGTCATAGGAAAATGGTGGTGTTTAAACATCCTAGAGAGCAGGAATATGAGTTTGTAGGATCATGTGTGCGTTCGATGCCACAGATTCTGTCGGCTATGCAGGCGAGAAGGTTACTCTTGGGCAGTTGTCAGGGGTACCTAGCTTGTGTGAAGGAACCATCTTGGGATGATCTGAAATTTGAAGATATCTGAGTGGTTGACGAATTTCCAGATGTATTTCCGAAAGACTTACCTGGTTTACCTCCTGATCGGGAGGTGGAGTTCACTATTGAATTGCTGCCAAACAAGGCACCGATTTCTAAAGCTCCATACTGGATGGCTCCAACTGAACTTAAAGAGTTGAAGGAGTAGTTGCAGGAACTACTGGATAAGGGCTTCATTAGACCTAGTGTTTCACCCTGGGGAGCTCTAGTATTGTTTGTGAAGAAGAAGGACGGTTCAATGCGAATGTGCATTGATTACCGTGAGATCAACAAGGTAACAGTGAAGAACTGATACCCGTTGCCTTGTATAGATGATTTGTTTGACCAGTTACAGGGAACGCGGGACTTTTTGAAGATCGATCTATGGTCAGGGTATCATAAGGTGAAAGTTAGGGCTGAGGATGTTGTGAAGACTGCTTTCCAGACCAGATATGATCACTACGAGTTTTTAGTTATGCCATTTGGGTTGACTAACGCTCCAGTGGTATTTATGGACCTAATGAATAGGGTTTTCCATCAATACCTAGACCAGTTCGTAGTGGTATTCATCAACAATATTCTGGTATATTCTATGAGTCCGGAAGAGCATGAAACCATATGAGGTTGGTGCTTCAAGTACTACAGGAGAATAAGTTGTATGCCAAGTTGAAGAAATATGAGTTATGGTTGAAGCAGGTCACATTTCTTGGCCATGTCGTGTCGAAAGGTGGTATCTCAGTTGATCCAGATAAGATTGAAGTAGTGGTTGACTGGGTGAAACCGAAGAGCGTGCAGGATGTTCAAAGTTTCCTAGGACTGGGTGGGTATTTCCAGCAGTTTGTGGAGGGATTCTTTAAGTTATCTGGCCCTCTGACACGGTTGACGTCATCATTAGCCTACCCAAAGTTAGAGATGTAGAGTCTATACTCATGGTTATAGATAGGTTTTCTTAAGTGCCTTCATACTTATACCAAAGTGATTATCTAGAAAGAAGATAATAGAATTTTTCTATAAGCACATTGTGAACTATTGGGGTGTTTCCAAAGACATCATTAGTGACTAAGGCTCGAGAATCACAAAGAACTTCTATATGATTCAATGGGCTATTAGAGGAGTACTTGCGTCATTTCGCCATCACTAACTAAAAGATTTAAGTGCAACTACTCAATATGTCTTGGTTTTGTTTCAACACCTAAATGAGATCAACAAATAATAATAATCCTTTTAATTTTTTTAACAAGCCAAAAACCTTACCTTACATAGTGGACAAGTCATAAGGAAATAGTTCGAGAGCATACATCTTCACAAAGAATAGAGAGAGAAGGTAGAGATATCCAAAACTTACTTAGAGAAAGCTTCCAAGAAATTGAAGAAGTGGTTAAATTAGGGGATAATGCCATTACACTTTAACATAGGTGACTGGGCGTTTGTCAAAATCCATTTAAATCAGGTCAAGTAACTACGTGGTCGAGATAGGGGACTATTTCACAAATATGAAGGACTAGAGACCCAATTCAATGCCATTACTAAAGATCCAAGCAGAAATTAGTCAATCAAAGCACCACTTAGGATAGGACAACCTAATAGAAAATAAGTTGAAATCATCCTTGCAAACAGAGAGTTCACATCATCAAGGAAGAAGTGGCACAAGTTCTTAGCAAAGCAGAAAGGCCCTAAAGATAAAGAAATCATTTGGATGTTAATGGAAGATTTGCAATTGTGCATAGATAAATTTGAAGAGTGCCAAGCATCGAGATATACAAGGATGTTGACTGCATAAGTGGAGGAGAATGTCATGTGCCAATTTTCTTCAGGGCACTACGCTTGTTCGTAACTACTTTCCTTATGTTCATGGGATGGGTAACCATCATACAAATAGTAGTATAGGGTTTATTCATTAAGTATGTTTAAGTTGTACTATATAACGGGAGTATGACTTCTCGATCATTTTTTGTTCCCTAGTGTTAGAGCTAAAATAACATATAAAGCTCTTTAGATAAGGGAAAGTGTTTGTTAGTCAAGGTAAAACTTATTAGCATTTGTAAAGGCATTTAGCCTAGTTGCCTCATTCACTAAACACATGTTGCCTATAGAGATGTTGTTAATGAATTACGTTGTTTTAATGTTCATAACAAGATTCTCATTTTCTAACATAAATACTTATTGTTTTTTCTCACTTTGCATTCAATGGTTGTGAAAGTGTTACTGTAGTAAACCATGGTATGCTTTTTGCTAACTAGTTAAGAAATAGTGCTTTAACTAGAATCTCATGGCCCTTTACAAGGTCTAAAGTGTTTGGTTTATTACACATGTGCACACACACACACACACTCACCTAACTTAATGGTGCCATTTTATTTTATTTTTTTTAAAGGGGTGTGAGGGGAAAAATGATGTTGTTTTGGCTCCTCTTTAGTCTTCTTCTTCCTCTTCCCACGAGCTCTGGCCATGTTGTCCCATCCTTGATTTTCTAGTGAGATTTACTCCATTTTTCTAATGACCATATTTCCCACGCCACCTTCTACCCTGTCTAAGCCCCTTCTTATCCTTCACCTTTCATGAATGGGCCTCCCTCCCTCCCCTCCCCCCCTTCTTTCTCTACCTTCCCAAGCCATCCAAAACCGTGAAACTTTCATCTTCGCCTCTGTCCAAGACCTCATTCTAGCTTACCCTCTGTCCCTGCCCCTATATCCTATGCAATCCATCACAAACACCCTTCGGCTTATGATCCTATTCTTATTATTTTTTCTTTTCTTTCCTCCTTTATAAGCATACTCTAACACACACCCTAGGAGGCTTTCAACCACCTCTCTCCATCTCTCCCTTCTCTTATCCTCATTTCACTCCTCATTTACAACCCCTGTTATAACAACAAAATCAATCCCCCACACTTCTATAAAGTTACAAAACAAGGCCAACTCTCTCTCCCTCCCTCTCTCTCTCTCTCTCTCTCTCTCTCTCTCTCTCTCTATATATATATATATATATATATATATATATGCTTGTAAGTGTATGTGTAAGCATATGTGTGGGTATGGCAGTTCATTTATATATGTGAATATGCATGTAGATGATAGTGTAGATGCATTCCTATGAGAATGTAGGAGGGCATTTGTATTTACATTTTTTGCACTAGTGTGGGTTTATAGTGTTCAATAATTTAACATATGAATATATAAATATATGCAAGTAAATTTGTATGAATGCATGTATATAGATGTGATAGTATGCATGATATAGGTTGGAGTAGGTGCATCTATGTGTGTGCATGGATACATAGGTGTATATATGCTAGTGCTTATATGTAGGTTTGTATGAGTGCATCGGTTTGCATGTGTGTACATGCATGCATGTTTGTATAAAGTACAAATGATTTCATGTATGCATACCCATTTTTTTATATATATATGTTCATGTGCATATGTATGCAAGTGTATACATGTTTGTATGCATGCTTATAGAAGAGTAAGGACTTAGGATATGTAAAATATATAAAAAGTGAGGATGATATTGTCTTGGTTAAGGATGAAGGCATTAAAGAACGATGACGAAGTTACTATAATAAGTTGTTTAATGAAAACCAAATATAAGGCTTAAACTTAGAATTTTCAAATGAGGAAAAGACTAAAAATATGAGATTTATTTGCAAAATTAGAGTTAACGAAGTTAAATTTGCACTAAAAAAGATGAAAAATGGGAAAGCTATGGGACTAGATAACATCCCAATTGAAGTTTGTAAATGCTTATAAAGTGATAATGAAATTATATGCTTAACTAATTTATTTAATACAATTATGAAAACTAAGAAAATGCCAGATGAATGGAGGAAAATCACTTTAATACCTATATATGAAAATAAAGAAAATATTCAAAATTGTAATAATTATCGTGGAATTAAGCTTATGAGTCATACGATGAAACTATGGGAAATGGTAGTTGAACAAAGATTAAGGTTAGAAACAAAGGTCTCAAAAAATCAATTTGGTTTTATGCCTAGAAGATCTACCACAAAAGCTATATATCTTTTAAGAGGATTAATGGAAAAGTTTAGGGAAAAGAAGAGGGACTTGCATATGATATTTATTGACCTTAAGAAAGCATATAGTAGGATACTTAGGGAAGTTCTATAGTGGGTTTTAGAAAAAAAAAAAAAAAAGGTGTGTGTAGTCAGTATACTGATGTCATTAAGGATATGTACGATGGAGTAATGACTAGTGTAAAGACTATAAATGGAGAAAATAGAGAATTTCCAATCACCATAGGTGTATATCAAGGATCTACTTTGAGTCCTTATCTTTTTTGTTTTAGTGATGGACCAATTGAATAAAAGTATTCAAAAGGCGGTTCCATGGTGTATGTTGTTTGCAGATGATATTGTATTAAATGATGAGACTAAGGATGAAGTAGAGGCTAAGTTAGAATTATGGAGAGAATCTTTGGAATATAAAGGCTTTAGGATAAGTAGAAATAAGACAAAATATATGAAATGTAATTTTAGTAATGATAGGAGGAATATTGGAGACAAAGTTGAACTTGATGATGAAGAAATAAATAGCACTTGTAGATTTTGATACCTTGGATCTATTATGCAAACTGAAGGAGAAATTGAAGATGATGTAATGCATAGAGTTAAAGCAGGTTGGGTAAAATGGAGAAGTGCTTCAAGTGTCCTCTGTGATTGTAGAATACCTTTAAAATTGAAAGGGAAGTTTTATAGGACATTTATAAGACCAGCTATGCTATATGGATCGGAATGTTAGGTGACAAAGAAACATAATATCCAAAGAGTAAAAGTTGTCGAGATGAGAATAATTAAATAGATGAGTGGTAGAACATTGAAAGATAAATTAAGGAATGAACATATTCGCGGTAAGTTAGGTGTAGCTCCTATAGAAGATAATATAAGAGGTGGACAACTCAAATGGTATGGATACTTGCAACGTAGGCAGCATAGTGCATCAGTGAGGAAAAGTGAGTTAGTTACTGTGGGGGGGGGGGCAGTAAAAGGTGTTAGCTTTGCTATAATCCCAAGAGGGGGTGAATTGGTATTTTAAAATTTTCTCTCATAGGTCAGATATCCAGTAGCAATATTACACAACCCTAGAGTCAATCTAGTGTAGAAAAAAATAACTCAATATATTTTTAACGAAAAATACACTTCACAAGTAAACTAATTAACCATACACAATAAAGCAGTAAAGAGAGATAACGTCAATGTTGACCTTATAGCTCGCACCTGGCTTTGATAATGACAAATATCGATATTTGATGTTTGTTAAGTGTTTATGCAAATTCAAATCAAACTTCCTTGATGACACTTAAAGAAACAAGAAGACCATGAAGCCTTGTAATCTTACATCATAATATATTAGTCATATTTGTAATAAGGTCTGTAATAGTAATCTAGGATATGGCTTGTAAGATTATCACCTGCACATCATGCACACAAGATATAGTGTAAGCTCAACTTGACCATAGTAAGACCCTAGACTCCAACACTCACACACACATTACATAAAATATGAGTGTGAAATAACTGTGCTGAAATTGACAATATCTAAGCAAGCTAAGAAGGATCGGGCGACCGAACCTTTGGAGTATAAAACTCCTCGGGTGCCCGAACTTAGACAAAGTCAATTAGTTGACCAGCCCTCGGGCGATCGAACCATAAATGCATGTATCTTCTCCGGGCGCTCAAACCCTTTGAAAGGGACTATTCACCAACTCGGGCAACTAAGGATTGTAGTTCAAATCAGCCCCGGGTGATCGAACTCAGGATCAGGCACCTGAACCTACGAACAAATGTTTCCGACTTTTGTTCGGGCTACCAAGCCAAGACATGGGCGACTGAATTAGCTTAGAACACTTTTATTACTATGTCTGTTCGGGTGACAAACCTCGGTTCAGCCACCCGAACTCCAGCCGGTAAAAATAAATTAATCGCGGCAAAACAGGGTTATTTCGAGCTAATTGAATTTTAATCTTTTGAGACTTTTTAATAATGCCCATTATGTCCCGAACGGTAATAATTTTTTGCCTGACTATAAATATGAGTCCATTTTCTCAATTAAGGTGTGATTAAGAAAAGTGATTAGTAAAAAACTCTCTCTATCTTGAAAATTCCTTCTTTGTCCAAAAACTCTCAAACTTGCCTCCTTTAATAAAATCTGAGATTGTGAGAGTTCTTCGTGTGTTATTATGATTGTTATACTGTGCTAAATTCTCCCATTTGTATGGTTGTTATATATATTTTTCTTGGGGAGTTTTAGCCTAGGTTTAACCCATGGATTTCTTCATCATAAATCTAGCATGGGATTAAACCAAGGAAGCTTAAGATATTTACATTTCATTGCAAGTGTCTGATAGCTAGATTTTCGGTGTGCAAAGATTTTTCAAACAAACAAGTATTTCTTCAAACTAGTATTGTGCATATTTCATTGAGGAAAATCTATTTGAAGCTAGTTTGATTATATGCTTAGCTTACTTGGAATATTGATGTGCTATTGAGATATCCTATTTAGAATTCCAAGTTGTTGTTTGTGTTGAAATACTCTCGAGCATAATACTGAATATTTTGTGTTGAGTATTGATTGAGCAAAAGCATACATCACCGAGCTTACACTATATTCATGCTATTGATGTGTTTGTGATTGAGCGCATTATTTGGGTACAAATTTGCTTTACGTGAAAGCACTATTTCATTGTACCTTTTACTTGTAATATCAAAGTGTTTCCAGGCGTGGCCTGACGGGGTGGTAATCCAGCCCAATAAGGATTGTATGTAACAATTGAGGTCAACCCTTAAATTGACCTAGTTTGTATAGGTGCCGCTCCACCCAGTTTACGTGAGCAACTAGTGGTAATCCTTGTGCTAGTTAGCCAAGGCAGGGACGTAGGCAATTGGCCGAACCTCGATAACATCTCTGCGTGTCACCCTATCTTTACTGCATTTTGGTGCTTGTGTGATTAATTAAATTACTTTATTTAATTTTTGATATATTTATATTACTTGCACTATATTGACCATAGGGCTGTGAACATACTGTTGTTAGGATGAATACCTAAGAGTTAAATTTTAAAAAATACCAATTCACCCCCCCTCTTGGGATCACGGTAAAGTTAACAGCCAGATATGTTATCGAGGTTCGGCAATAGTGCCTACATCCCCACCTTGGTTCACAAGCACAAGGATTACACAAAGGCTCACTTAAAGGGTGGAGTGGCACCTAAATACAACCAAATTAATTAACGGGACTGACTTCAACCTATACAATCATTCTGGGCTAGATTATCACCCCTTCAGGCCACACCTAGAATGCAACAGAATTACAATACAATTTGCGTATAAAGTATATGCTTCTCAAGCAAGCAAATTTGCACCAGTATAATCAACACACTACAGTATGATAAGATATGATAAGTTCAATGTAGTCTTAATATCTACTCTCAAATATAAAGCTAATATATCAATCAAAATGTGAGAGTGTATGTGTTAGGATCTTTGTGTCAAAATAATAATATTAAACACAAGATATAGCAACAAAGATCTTTAGTATTCAAGCAAATATCTCAAAAATATTTTTCTCAAAAACAAGCACAAGAGATATTTGAAATCAGTTTGCAAAAATTATTTCACAAAAAAAATACAATACGAGTTCTTGAGTATTACAATGATGATGAAAAACTCACAAGTTCTAAGGAGTTTTCCCAAGGAAGACTTATTGATAAAGTCTTTAAGAAAAACTCTTAACTTACTCTTAAACGAAAATAAATCTCAATCAAGTGGAGCAAAGAGTGTGTAAGCTTAATGAGACAATCACAAGAACACTTACTAAATGATTTTTGCAATATAGATGAGTAAGAATGTGAGTAGGAAGCTTATATGAGAAATGGGATTTTTTAATTTTAGAGAGAATTTTCTATATGTATTTGCCAATTGAGTGCTAATCTATGCAAATGAGGAGTATATATAGACACCTCAAGAATTATAACTATTTGGGACCTATCTGGTATTTTTGGAAAAGTTTAAATAGGGTTAATAAAAATTAACCTCGTTTTAACCTCGGTAAAATTTGAGCAACCCGAGAGGTTTGGTCGACCACTTTTTAGGTTCGGTCGACCAGGTTACTCAGTTCGGTCAACTAGGGTGTTTTTGAACTGGGGAGATGGTCAACCAGACTTGAGGTGATTTCAAAACCCCCAAGGTTTGGTCAATCGACCTACGTTCAATTGACCGAAGTTGAACGTTCGGTCAACCGGACCATTTTACAACTGGGAGTTCGGTCGACCAAAGCGTTGGGATTTCCCATGTATCAGTTCGGTCGACCAAGGCATTGCAGTTCATTTTAGAAATGGTCAACCAACTGGTCAACTTTTTGACCCTGGATAGCTTCGATCGACCGAAGTGCTTAGTGTATTTTGGTTCGGTCAACCGACCATATAAAATTTTCAATTTTAGTCCTATTTTTCTTTTGGAATCACCCCTATTCTTGATGATAATTATTTCTAAGATATGTAGGGGTTTTTTCACGCAATATACTTAGACCTATGGTCAGTCTAAGGTCTTTGAGCTCATCTGTCCTATCATGCATGCAATGCATTAATTATTATAGACCTTTCCTACTTAAATATTACAGACCTGAATTAAACTTAATTAAATTACAATAGATGACTATTATGAGTCTTTATTCTTCAAGTCACCTCATGTCATCATATGATCTTGTCAATATGAACCTGCACACAAACTTAATAGACATTAAATACCCGAGCATTTGTCATAATCAAAACAGGGTATGACCTATAAGTTCAACAGAAGGGGTAAGAGTAAACCTAAAATAACATGGGAGGAGATAATGAGTAAAGATTTAGTATCCTTGAATCTGTCAAAAGAAATGGTCTATGATCACATAAATTGGCGGAAAATGCTTCATATAGCCGACCCTACCTAGTGGGACTTAAGGCTTAGTTTGTTGTGTTGTTGTTAAATGCATTCTTGTAGAAGGTAGTGTAGGGTTGTGCATGCATTGTGAACAAATGTGCGGAAAATGCATAAAAGAATATGTGAATGTGAGCATGCATAAGTGTAGGTGAGTATGTGTATATGTTTATTCATTATTAGAGTGCATGAATGCATGTGTTCACATGCATAGGTTGTATATAAGTAAGCATGGATTAAATATATGCATGTTGGCATGAATGCATGGAGGATGCATCGTTATATGTGTATGCATCCCTTCAAGTTTGTAGGTGTGCATATGTTAAAATGCATGAATGCATGTAGTGTGTGTAGACATACATGGATTATTTGTGTGTAAGATGTGTGTGTATACTTGAGTAAATGCATGAATATGTGTACATGGTTTATATGCATGTGAGTATATAGGCATGAACTAAAGTGTGCATGTATGCAAATATGCACATACGAAATGTAGGTAACTCCTCTTTTTTTTCATAAATTTCAAGGTGATTTTGCACTTCTACACTTGTGGAACAAAGCTCACAACTAGAATTGTGGAAGTTTAAGAATTAAACCACAGAAGAGGATATTAAAATCAAAATCTAAAATTGAAAATGTAATCCACTCCAATGACAATCATAAAAGTAAGCACATGGTCCATTGATATTAGAATTAAAATTTTTTTTCCTAAGCATCATTTTCACATAAGGCAAGAATATCTCAAACTTAATAATGCCCTAAATTCAGAAAAATGAAAGCACTAGAATGCTAGATCAATTTGTGCATCAAAATTGAAATCAATCTAAACAAGAAGAAACATAGAGGACATAATCTGTGGACACAAGACAAGGATATCTGCAAAAAGAGGAAAAAACCATAAACAACCAAACTGGAAAACACAAAATGTCTACAAAAAGAAGGAGAAGGATAAGGAGAAGCTTATCACAAAAGAAATAGAGGAGAATGACAATTATGTCTTTTGGGACTATGTATGAAGGCTATGTGTGGAGGCTGTGTGTGGGACTGTGCGTGGAGGCTACACACAATTGTGCATGGAGAATAGAGGGGAGCAGAGGGTTTTTGGTTTGAGTTTTGTAAATAATTTAGTTTTTTCTAAGGGGGTACAAATGTGTTCAAATGTGGATTAAAATTAAAGTGCCACTGACCTAATTAGCATGTGGAGAGATGCTAGTCAATCAAAGCCTATTCAGATGTTAAACAAACACCATCAGTTCACTAAATGTTGGACTATTTAGAGTCCAATACATATTTAGAGGCTATAAACACCCCCAAAATTTCTTTGACTATAGTCATTAACTTCAAGTATCTATCTTTTTATGGAAATTAATAGGAGTGGAGAAAATCTAGGAGAAGAGAGTTTTAAGCAACACATGACATGGAATAAATAAATGGATCATGCATTTGCATATTCTTTATATTCATTGTTCAATGCCTAAAATCTAAGGGAGATTAGAAACAACAAGCTTATAAAGCATTAATGGATTATATTAACATAACATTGCAACTAAGTTTGACTAAGGAAAACATTAATAATAAGGTAAAATTGTGACAAAAGCTTTCTTGTCAACATCATTGACGTCATAAATCATCAAAGTAGGATTATATGGGATGAGAGGGTAGTAATTACCACTAATAATTTACAAGCATAGCATGAATATGCTAAAGTATAATTTACTTTTATTTTATTTTTTGGATTGTGCATGTTATTTTTTATGCTTGGTATATGAATAATTTCTTAATTTAATGTCAGCTAGATTTATTGTTGTACTTGTTAATTTTTTTTTATATTTATTACTTTATGTCCTACGATTTTTTTGTTATATGGATTATACTCCTAGGTTTATATTGGTATCTAACTGGTAAAGGGTTCTATGTCCCTTTTATGATTATTATTTTTAGGCTTTTGTTGGTCTTGTTAGCAACCAAAAGGGGGTGTGAATTGGGTTTTAAAAAAGAATCTACTTGTTTTGTCATGATTTTGATGCGCACATATACAATAGGACAAATACTTTATTGATAGAAAATTTGGGTTCAATTACTCAATAACCAATGTTGATTTTCAAAACAAGCATGCATACACCTTTTCAACAACCTCAAAATTAAGTAAATCACAATTAAGAAAACTTAGAGAAAAAAAAAAAGTGACACCCAACTTATAATGGTTTAGTATCTAAACCTATATCCAGTCTCACACATACAGAATGATGTACAACAAATTCCCAATGCTTTCGATATCCTAGTCTAAACAATCAATTATTTGTTTTGATATGGATTGATTAGTTGGTTTTGAGAATGTTCTATGGTTTTTGTAGGTTTGGTAGGCTAATAAATTGACTTGGTCACCCGAGCCCAATTATCTTTCTTGATGGGTTTTATTGAGTTTAATACTATGTAAAGCCTTTTTGGTCCCGAGTATGCCCAGGTTTTGTGTATTTGCTTGATTTTGTTTGTGAAGACTTGGTCTAGTCTCCCTCCTCTCAGGTATGCCCAGAGTATCAACTTGAACTTTGCACTATACTTTTTATGTTTTTGCATAAAGGAATCACTCTCACTAAACAACCATCCATCAAGCCAACTAGTCCACTCTCTAGATTTTCAATGTTTTTGCATGATAGAATCACTCTCACTAGACAACTGTTCCTCATGTCAACTGGTTCACCATTTAGGTTTCCAATGTTTTCACATGAGAGAATCAATTTTATTAGACTACCATCCCTTAAGTCAACTGGCTTACCCTCTTAAAATCCATCAAGAAATCGTGCAACGACATGTTGGACCTCAGTCCACTTAAGAGAAACTCTCCAATTTATAAGAAGATTAATAATAATAATTACAATTTTAAGAACTTCTACTTGTTATAATGTATATGTTTGTTTCAATAAGCTAGATGCAATTTACACAAAATACTCCAATATGATGAGCTCATGAGTCAAGAATAATACAAGTCAATAAAGATCAATAGAATTTGTAGAGTTTATCTGTAACACCCCGGTCCTAACTTACAGCCCGAGTGTTACTATAGTGACATCTGTGTACCTGATATACTTCTCAACAGATATATACGCAGCAGAAAACATAAACATCCATCAAAATATTACCAGAGTTTTAACTGCTTGATAGATACATAGAGCTATTCCAACATCCATATACAATATTGTATGATACTCTACGCATCCTCGAGTCTTACAACATTTTACAAGTTCTAAAAACCTATAACATAACCTAAAAAATCGAGCGTGGAGACGCTCACTCAAAAACAGATCGCTACCCTACCCCAGTCCTTGCTAATCTCAACCTCAATAAGGACCTAAAAAGACAATTTGTACGATAGGGTGAAACACCTCTCAATAAGGGACGATTAAGCTAATAACAGTGTGTGGCAGCATGCTTTAAGTGTTTAACAAAAACATAAACATATATAATCATTGTTTCCGTAATTGTAAAGTACGTAGCCCATATTCATCATATGAACAGCCCCATAGTATATAACAACAATTACATAAATGTACAGATATGTAGGACAGGACACACCCTCAAACTCTATACCATATATAAATCCCCACAATTGGGGTTGACCGCCCCTACTGTCTTAATACAGCCTGGGTACATGATCAAGAGGCAAACTCACACTAAGACCGCCCCTACTGTCTCAATACAGCCTGGGTTCATATAGATCAAAAGTATAGTGCCCTCACTGGCAACAGATCCGTGCCTACACTATTAGTCCCCAGGGTTCCTAAAGCACATTGTGCAATTTAAGCAATTTAAACACTCTTTTGAAATCATTTCACAAAACACATCATTACATGAAATTCAGCCCATAGCAATCAAATAAACTTCTTGCATTTTCACAACAATTCCAGTATTTCACAACATCAACACCTGCTACACAGTTTTCTACATTCGAAAACAACCTGAAAGTAAATATAAACAATTAATATCACAGTACGGGTTTTAAACAATGAAAACAACATTTCCAACCGGTGTAAAGGTCTAGAATGACAAGTACAATATTCTAAAAATATAACATTTGAATTTGACCGATTGGTCTTGAAAATAAGCCGGTTTACCGAATCGAGGCTTGAAAACCCTAAAACCATCGTAACTCGATATCTAAGAGTTATTTCAACATTTCAATCGATTCATATTGTATAAATCACTATATTAACATATCCCCCTTACTTGCGTGTGAATTGGAGTCTGAAACGACCTGAAACTTAAGCCCTAGCTTTCCGAACCCTGAACCTAAACGGTTTAAAACAACGGCACAAAAGTCCCAAAACCTTATACTCAAAGAACAACAATTCAGTATAATCTGGTATACTATAGATCTATCGGACCAAAAGCAAAAACCAACCCTTACCTTGATTTTCAGGAAAAAACTCAAAAAATTCCAAAATGAAATTCTGATCCGTAGAACCTGTAGAGATTCCTTCTCTGATCCACGTAGCAATGTCGGATCATCAATTTTGGTAACACACGGCCCGAAAATCTTAGAGAGAGAGAGAGAGAGAGAGAGAGAGAGAGAGAGAGAATGAGAGTTTATAAAGAAAAACCTAACTCAGCCTTTAAGTAATCAAAATAAATATTTCCTCCAAGATATTTATATATAAATATCTCAAAATATCTTCTCCGAAATATCTCTTTATTTATTTTATATATATATATATATATATTATCAGGTTACTACAATCTCTCATCCTTATAAAATTTCGTCCTTGAAATTTGCTACCTATTCCTATCACATCGTCTGAACTCTAACTGCTCTATCTTTAGGAAGTGCCAACGACCACCCACATAGCAGCCTCATCCCAAATTTATTACCTACCCTCACTTATGGTGGAGTAATACCTTGGTTACATACAATAGTCTCGGAAGCTCACATTACATATACAAACTCTCCTAGAGACAATCCACATACCCTTACCATAAGCAAAAAGGGATACACTCATATATCTACATTACCTGTCTAACTTTGAACATCTCTGAATAGTTGAGGATACTTCTGACATATTTCAACCTCTAATTCCCAAGCCTCCTCAACCACGTGGTTACGCCACAGCACCTTTACCAATGGTATTTCCTTGGTACACAGCTTTCGTACCTTCTGATCCAAAATCTGAACCGGTATCTCACCATAAGCTAGCGCTTCACTGATCTCTAAGGACTCATAACTGATCACGTGCAACGGATCTGACACATACTTCCTCAGCACCGACACGTGAAACACATCATGCACCCAAGATAAGGTCGAGGGTAAGGCTACCCGATAGCAACTGGACATATCCTCTCCAAGATCTCGAACGGCCTAATGTACCAAGGACTCAACTTGCCCTTCCTCCCGAACCTCATCACTCCTTTTATAGGAGCAACCCTTAGAAATACCATATCTCCGATATAAAATTTCAATTCCCATCGGCGAGTATCGACATAACTCTTCTACAGACTCTAAGCTAATCTAACCCTTTCTTTGATTAGCTCGACCTTCGCAGAGGTCTACTGAACCAACTCTAGTTCCAAAATATGCCGCTCACCTACCTCATCCCAATACAACGAAGTTTGGCACTAACGACCATACAAGGCCTTATATGGTGTCATCTCAATACTGGCCTAGTAACTGTTGTTATAAGCAAATTTTATGAGCAGTAGATATCGGATCCAACTGCTACCGAAATCTAACACGTATGCCCGCAGTATATCCTCCAAAATCTGAATTGTCCTTTCGGACTACCCATCCGTCTACGGGTGAAACGCCGTGCTAAACGTGAGTTGTGACCCCAAGGCATCCTACAACCCCTTCCAGAACCGAGACGTTAAACGTGGGTCTCAATCTGAAATGATAGACATCGGGACGCCATGGAGTCATACTACCTCCTGTACGTACAACTTTTTTAACCTATTCATAGAATAGCTGACTCTCATTGGAATGAAGTGTGTCGTCTTTGTCAGTCGATCCACCACCACCCAAATAGCATTCTTTTCGTGCACCGCTGAAGGCAACGCCAAAACAAAATCCATTGAGATGTGTTCTCACTTCCACTTGGGAATGTTAAGTGGCTGTAGTGGTCCTACTGGTTTCTGATGCTCAGCCTTCTACTGACATGTCAGGGTTTGCCCAACAAACCCGACCACTTCCCTCTTCATATTAGTCCACCAGAATGATTCTCGCAGATCTTATACATTTTCGTGCTCCCTGGATGAACATTAGAGAGAGAGAGAGAGCGATGAGCCTCCTCCATAATCATCCTTTTTTATCTCTGCGTCGTCTGGTACACACAGCCTAGTGTGGAATCTAAGAACTCCATCCTCAGAGATATTAAAGTCTGAATGTGGTTCACTCTGCAGTTTCTCCACAATCTTTACCAACTTCGCGTCATTCAATTGAGCAGCTTTGATTAATTCTCGTAAATTCGATTGAACCACCAACCTGGCAACGAATTCCTGGGGATCCTTGTCCACCAACTCTACCCTCAATCTCTCTAGATCCATCCTGACCTGATGCTGCCCCACAACTGCTGAAACCGTCGTCTCCACTGACTTCCGACTTAGCGTATGGGCTACCACATTAGCTTTTCTAGGGTGATAGATAATGGTACAATCGTAATCTTTGATCAATTCGAGCCACCTGCACTGCCTCATATTCAACTCATTCTGAGTGAAAAAGTATTTGAGATTCTTATGATCGGTAAAGATCTCGCACTTCTCACCATACAAATAGTGCCACCAGATCTTTAGAGCAAACACAACTACTGTCAGCCCCAAATCATGCGTAGGGTAATTCTTCTCATACTCCTTGAGCTGACGAGAAGCGTAGGAAACTACTTTACCCTGTTGCATCAAAACACAATTTAGTCCCTTCAGGGACGTGTCACTGTAGATCACGAAGCCACCATCCCTTGATGGAATGGTCAACATTGGAGCCATGACAAAGCGCCACTTCAACTCTTGGAAACTCTACTCGCAGTCTCCGATCCACACAAACCTACTACACTTCCTGGTAAGCTGCATCAAAGGGCCCGACAGCTTAGAAAAGCCCTCGACAAACCGGCGATAATACCTGACCATACCCAAGAAACTACGAACCTCATGCACGTTCCTTAGTCTCACCCAATCAACTACTGCCTCAACTTTACCTAGGTCAACTGAAATCTCCTCCTTGGACACCACGTGCCCCAGAAATGTAACCTGCTCAAGCCAGAATTCGCGTTTCTTGAATTTATCAAATAGTTCCTTCTCTCTAAGTACCTGAAGGACTACTCTAAGATGAGCATCATGCTTTGCTGGACTCTTCAAATACACCAAGATGTCATCGATGAAGACCACCACGAATTTATCCAGGTACTCGTGGAACACCCTGCTCATTAAATCCATGAATGTTGCAGATGCATTCGTCAAACCAAAGGACATAAACAAAAACTCATAATAGTCATACCGAGTTTGGAAAGCAGTCTTCGATACATTATTTTGCTTTCACCTTCAGTTGGTGATACCCAGATCACAGATCGATTTTCGAAAAGACCTGAGTGCCCTGCAATTGGTCAAACAAATTGTCAATCTAAGGCAATGGATATTTATTCTTCACGGTCACCTTATTGATCTCCCGGTAATCGATGCACATCCTCATCGACCCGTCTTTTTTCACAAACACACGCGCACCCCAGAGTGACACGCTCAGCCTGATGAACCCCTTGTCCAAAAGTTCCTACAATTGCTCCTTTAGTTCTTTCAACTCAGCTGAAGCCATCTTGTAAGGCGCCTTGGAGATTGATGTCGTCCTCGGTGCTAACTCAATAGCAAACTCAACTTCCTTGTCTGGAGACAACCCTAGCAAGTCTTCAGGAAAGACATCGGAGAACTCCCTTATCACCAGGATATCCTTCAACTTCAATCCCTCCTTAGGTGACTCTTTCACACTCGCCAGGTATCCCTGACAACCCTCCAGAAGCAGCTGTCTCGCCTACATCACCGAGAGAATTCGTGGTGCAAAATGCACACACGACCCAACAAATAGAAATTGCTGCTCCCTAGAACCCCTCCTGGGTTCTTTCC
Organism: Malania oleifera; assembly: GCF_029873635.1. NCBI lineage: Eukaryota > Viridiplantae > Streptophyta > Magnoliopsida > Santalales > Ximeniaceae > Malania > Malania oleifera. The sequence goes on along the minus strand of NC_080427.1, from coordinate 85,340,386 downwards.
TAGCCTACCTCACTATATCGCGAAGGAACACGAGCCGCAGTCTCATCCTCACCAGAGGCATGCAGGTGATTATCGCCTTCTACCATAATCCCCTTCCCTCTGAGTTCCATCCTGTAGACAGGTAAAAGCCGACTTAATCATTCCACCTTTAACATAATAAATGCAAATATGGAACAAGAAGATTAAACAACACGTGTTCGAGACACCGACAACCCATACACACTAGAACGTCTAACCTCTCATCTCAACATCCGAGTCAAGTCTCTCAACCTAGAAACAAAACCCTCGATGGATTTACCATGATTTTCCCGAAATCATCATTCCCGGAAAAGCACAGAAGACCGTCAAAGGAACTCCTGCCTCTGAGCCTCCAGACTAAAACCCGACTAACCCTCTAACTCTATCTCATTATAGCCAATACTCTGGTAATTTACTCACTGACCATCAAAGTCTGCAGAACTTAGCAAACTTAGTCTCTGATACCACCTGTAGCACCTCGGTCTTAACTTACGGTTCGGGTGTTATTGCAGTGACGTCTGCATACCTAATATACTTCTCAACAGATATATACGTAACGGAAAACATAGACATCCATCAAACTATTACCAGAGTTCTAACTGCCAGATAGATACATACAACTATTCCAACATCTATATACAATACTGTATGATACTCGACGCATCCTCGAGTCTTACAACATTTTACTAGTTTTGAAAACCTATAACATAACCTACAAAATCGAGCTCGTGGAGACGCTTACTCAAAAACAGATCGCTACCCTACCCCAATCCTTGCTAATCTCAACCTCGATAAGGACTTGAAAAGACAATTTGTATGATAAGGTGAGACACCTCTTAGTAAGGGACGATTAAGCCAATAACAGTGTGTGGCCAACATGCTTTAAGTGTTTAACAAAAACATAAACATATATAATCATCATTTCCGTAATTGTAAAATACGTAGTTCATTTTCATCATATGAACAGCCGCATAGTATATAACAACAATTACATAAATGTATAGATATGCAGGATAGGACACGCTCTCAAACTCTATACCATGTAAATCCCCACAACCGGGGTTGAGCACCCCTACTGTCTCAATACAACCTGGGTACATGATCAAGAGGCAAACTCACACTAAAACTGCCCCTACTGTCTCAATACAGTCTGGGTTCATATAGATAAAAAATATGGTGCCCTCACTAGCAACGAATCCGTGCCTACACTATCAGTCCGCAGGGTTCCTAAAACATATCGTGCAATTTAAGCAATTTAAACACTCTTTTAAAATCATTTCACAAAATACATCATTGCGTGAAATCCGGCTCGTAGCCTTCAAATAAACTTCCTGTATTTTCACAACAGTTTCAGTATTTCATAACATCAACACCTGCCACACAGTTTTCCACATTCGAAAAATAACCCAAAAGTAAATATAAACAATTAATATCACAGTACGGGTTTTAAACAACGAAAACAACATTACAACCAATGAAAATGTCAATAATGACAAGTACAATATTCTAAAAATATAACATTTGAATTTGATCGGTTGGTTTTGAAAATAAGCCGGTTTATCAAATCGAGGCCTAAAAACCCTAAAACCGTCGCAACTCAATATCTAAAAGTTATTTCAACATTTCAATCGATTCATATTTGTATAAATCACTATATTAACATAACCCCCTTACTTGCGTGTGAATCGGAGTCCAAAACGACCCGAAACTTAAGCCCTAGCTTTCCGAACCCTAAACCTAAACGGTTCAAAACAACGGCATGAAAACCCCGAAACCTAATACTCGAAGAACACCACTTCAGTATAATCTCGTATACTACAGATATATCGAACCAAAAATAAAAATTGACCCTTACTTCGATTTTTGAGAAAAACTCAAAAATCGCCAAAATAAAATTCTGATCCGTAGAACCTATAGAGATTCCTTCCCTGATCCACATAGCGACGTTGGATCGTCGATTCTGGCAACACACGGCCCGAAAATCTTAGAGAGAGAGAGAGAAAGTGAAGTTCGTGTCTAGAGAGAGAGAGAGAGAGAGAGAGAGAGAGATTATAAAGAAAAATATAACTTAACTTTTAAGTAATCAAAATAAATATTTCCTCCAAGATATTTATATATAAATATCTCAAAATATCTCCTTTCAAAATATCTTCTCCAAAATATCTCCTCCAAAATATCTCTTTATATATATATATTTGATCGGCATTATCCTTTAGAGTATGTAATTTTTTATCACCTTCATTATTCAATCCAGGCCTACATACGTAGATTGATTGTTACTCCAAGCACCCAATGACTTCTAATTATGCATTAAATGAATCATGGCCACTCTCTATTTGGATAGTGTCTTCAATCATACGAACCTATCAACTAAACTACCTTGAATACTAATGAAGAATGCTACAGTAAGCAATTTAGTACACTTGAGTCCATATACCGCTGTCTGTTATTGTATCTACAGATGTATCTATTAAAGCATCTACCACTGCATCTATATCTATGCAATTGTAATCACATCTGTGTATGCATCTGTGAATGCATCTAACAATGCTTTAGGGGTGATTTCCTAACACTGCAATATGATGCAAATGCTAATGCTGGATGCGTCAAAATGCGTTGCTGTTATCATGAGAATGAATCTAATCGTTCTGCTATTCTGCTGCATCTAAGTCAAAAGAATTTGGAGCCGCTAAATTTGTAAAAGAAAATAATTAGATAGAACTTACATGAACATGCAAGGGAAGAAGAAGAACATCATCTGCAATCCACTTTTAGCATTCCATACATCAAAGGGAAATTCAAAAGTAAATGGGGAGCAAAAACCGCTTAAGCTAAAAATGAAGCCTCAATACAAAGTGCTATCTTAAAACGTCTCTTAAAAAAAAAAAAAGGCTTCGAATAGTTGGGATGCTCCGACTGTGAAATTAATCACGATCTGCAAGAAGTAAACATGACAGCAAAAAAGCAAAAACAAAATGATAATAACAATGGCAATAATAATTAAAAGATAAAAACAAGCAAGAAACGAGAAGAAGAGAACATACATCTTGATGTTTTTTTCTTCTTCTTTTTTTTTTTGACAATATTTTGTTTAAATATTAATTTCATTGTTTTATTTCTTCATTTATGTTTTGGGGAGGGAACGGGGGTTGATGCACACAGCATTTGGTTGGCAAAAAGACATCTAGATCTGCCAGCATTGCTGCTTACTTGCATGCTGGCTTTCCTTTTTGTCTTTAGTTTGTTTAGGATGTATACACTTGACATCATGCCATTGAGAATAGGATACAAAGGTGGAGAAAAATTTTGCCATTGGTTGCTCAGCCCTGAAACCTCCCAACCTTTATACTTGCTTGAGTTGTTAAATTGGATTGACTTAATACACCAATGTGTGAGATAAATTTATGCACATTGGTAATGGCTGCTTAGAATGGGTTTTTATTTTTGTATTCCTTTGTGCAAGACAAGCACAAAGACATTAGATCACACCATCCTAGAAATGGTTTTGATCATAATCATGATTTTTCCTACCCATTTTTCCCTGTTCAATGTATCTAAAACTTTTATACCCAAAGCAAAAATTGACCTGTGTCTTAGCCAATATCATACAGAGACCAAAATACTTAAATGGTAATGCAAGATATAATTTGTAAGAGTGTAACCATTTCACAAGACAAGCTGTTTTTTTCAGCAGAGCATCTTACCAGAAGTATACATGCTTGAATGGACGACCTAAAATGCTCCTCAAAATCCGAATGCGAGCTTGATGCCATAGCATAAACAAAACAAACCTGCAGGATTACTTCAAAAATATCAGTTAGTGAGAATGACTCGCAACATTAGGGTAACCCAGAATGATGACATAAACCAGTCCAACGGATGGGAAATAGATTCTTGCACTCCTTAAGATGAACAAATAATAATAATAATAATAATAATAATAATAATAATAAGGAAAAGAAGAGCTCAAATCAACTGAATATATTTATTAAATAAGTCATCAAATATGTGGGAACAATTAGGAAAGGAAATGACACAGAAAACAAGGCCAGCAAGTGCTGGAGCAATTGCAGCCTACAGATCCATATCCTTGGAAGTATTATCCTTTGGACCATCTTGCACCTCAAGCTTATTGAAAGGAGGCTTATCACCTGGTGAATTTTTAATTCTCGAACCTTCCAGAAGTGGAGAACCTACATCCCAGATCTCTGACAGACTGCTTGAGAATCCTGGCACATCATCGCTAATGAGATTACCCCATAACTCATTGCTAGAACTTAATACAATGGTACTGGTATCAAAACCTGTGCTCCAAATATCCTCTTGTTTACTGAAACTTTCTATCCCTGCATATGAAAATTCTGGAAAATTTTCCCCTCTCAAATCCTCTGGAAAAGATGCAAAATAATTGGTACTAACCACAGGTTCGGGGCTTACAACGTCCTTTCCTTTGAAAACGGTATTTTGAGATTCCAGGTTCAATATAGGCTCCCTCATCTGCTCTGGAGTTTCATGCGGTTCACATGCCACTGCTAATTCATCTGTTGCAACATTCTCAATTTGAGTAACTGGTAATGGTTTTGAATCTGGGATTGCAGGAGTATCCACATTCATCAAATGGGATCTATACTTCATAATTTGCCCTTCCACAGCTGACTCTGATTTAGCCAGTTCATATTGCGGTTGCTTGACAAACTTCCTTACCTTTGGGAAACCAATCTCTTTCCGTTCTTTCTCTTGCCTAAGATGGGCAAGGTACTCTGGGTTTTGAAGTAACTTTGCCAACAAAGAAACCATTTGCTTCTGCCTCTGCTCTGCTGACTGCAGCTTCTGACTCACAGCTTCCATCCGCTGATGTGTCCCATACTGCTGTTGTTGCAAGTCCACAACTTCCTGCACCAACAAGGTTCTGTCTTTCTTTAACTTATCTATCTCATCTACCAATTCAAGTTTCCTTGTTTCAGTGGAGTGGCCAACAGAGCTTCCAATTTTATGGGATTGAGGTGACTTGCGCCTGTGAATGCTTGTCAACAAATTCCTGTTCCCTCGCAGGAAACTTTCATTAGCAAACTCCCATTTATCAGTGTCAATCTTCCGAAACCCCTGAATACAGTAGCCAAGTCATTAAACAGAATAGGAGTTCCCAAGAAGAAAAGACAATAATGAATATACACATAATAAATGACTTTATTACTGGAGATAATCCAAATCCATGACTGGCAAGCATCCAAGGAGCTGAACTGTTCTATGTTAATAATCTGGGAATCCAAAACAAGGCTCCAAAAGATAAAGAAAATATAAGTGATAAGTCTTGTTCCATTGGAACCTGAAACTCTACCTGAAAATGATAGGCTGGTCTCCACCCTGTAGACATTCAGTGGTGAAAGATGCCCCTTCACAGCAAGAATATGAACAAAAAATGTTCCTCCTTCAGACTCAAAGTAAGCTGAGCTGATGAACAAAAACTAATACACCAAGCTCAAACATTTTCTATGCCTCAATGACCAAAATAACTAAAAAAACTTGACAATAAACAATTCCATTACCAATCACACAAGGAAAGAAATCTTTAAGAGATGATACAGGAAGAGCACATCTCCACCTGTTTTCCTGTATAGCACTGAAAACTCCTCAGGCATCTCAAAGCAAGAAAATACAAGCGTACACAAATAACTCTAATTCACAATCCTTTACAGCACAAGTTACAAAGGATACAGCAGCAAACTCTCCACATTCGAGAGCTCGGATATTATACATTGTCATTAACTACAAAAATGATCTACCAGAATTAACATTTATCAAATCCAGTTACAAAAACATTATTGGAAAAACAAAATAGGTAATTAAAAAAACAAATGAAAACCATATGGATACAAGGGGAAAAAATACAACACGAGAAAAACAAATATACATAAAGATCGCAACGGCCATTAAAGGCTGTCACAGCAATACCCACATAAGTATTCAGCTGGCGAGCAAAACTGGAGAAATTGTTGTGCTTGAAATTCAGGGGAAGGATAAGTCTCGCGAACTCTACGGTATCCCAAACAACGAAGCTCTTGCCCGTAGGCCCCCAAGAAATGATTGGGTCGAGGGAGGGATCGTCGACGAGATCGTAAGTCTTTGACAGAAAAGGCGGAATTGGATTACCCAGCAGACTTTCAAGAGGTTGTGGAACACCTATATTTTCGGATCCACCATCGCTCGCATCTCCTCCAGCTTCCGACAACAGAATCGGTATCTTTTGCTCACTCGAGCCTTCCATGAACTCCTTTGGTGCACCAAAGTAGGACGAATTTACAGCAGATAACGTTCCAAATTGCATCGAAGGATACGCGAGAGAGGAAAATTCAGCCTTGGAATAATCCGTGAATGAACCCCTGGGAGCAGATGCTTCAGGAGGCAATGCCACCGATGCTAAAAAAGACGTCGTCCTGGCTGTGAGGGAAGACGCACCTACGGCCTTCGAATCAACCAGAGACACAGAAGAAGAAGAAAAAGAAGAAGAAGAAGGGGAAATCGGAGATGCCGCGGGACGAAGATATGGAGGGTCAACTGGATTCATCGAAGTGAGCAAAGAAAATCAGTGAAGGCTTCAATTAAGAAAAAGAAGAACTCAAGTAGTAATCGGAGAGAGTGGATAGATGGAAAGCGAACTGGTTGCAAGAGATGAGGAAAAAATGATCGGTTGGAGAGGGAGTTGAAGGGTTTATATGGTGAGGGTTTTAGGAACTAACCGACTTTTGTGTTCGAAAAATATCTGACAAGAGGGGAAGCCAGTGGACGCCAGCCTCTGCGGCTGTGGTGGGTGCAACGCGACATTTTCTGTTCACGGACGCGGGGAAGGCTGCTGCGCCCATCCATTTATCCGCTTTCAGAGAGAGAGAGAGAGAGAGAGAGAGAGAGCGCCGACCTCCCTCGTCCTGAATCTTCTGATGGCAGGCCATTTTCCTGGCAGTTGCCTTGGTTGAAAGAAGGGCCGATTCAAGCGGTTAGACCGGTGGGTCAGCCTACTGATTGAATGGTCCAAGCGGTTAGACCGGTGACGTAAACGTAGTATGAGTTTTTCACAAAAATATATTTTTTATTCAAAAGGTTAAAATGCATAAAACCCCAATTTACTAAATATATGTTGTGCAATACGTCTCAAATTAAAATAACTACCGCCTGATCCCTTCAAAGTATTTTATAAGATGTACAATCCTCCTTCCGTCAAAAGTATTAGTATTTTTAACATATTTATATTTTATATTTAAAAAATATTTTTAAATTTAATATAGATTAAAAAAGTTTTAATTGCTAGTTCATTGTCCCTAGGTGTTTTATATTTGGTATCATGTATTTATAAGTTTATAATTCATTTGATTATTACTCATCGCATTTCATATGCTATAATTAGATCTGACAAAATGGATACAAATTTGTCAATCCGAACTGAATCCGACTCGTTTTAATTGACTTATGATCAATCGTTTGTTAAATGAGTTGAATATGATTTTTTATTTTATATCTGCGTCCTTAGCGGGTCAAGTTGGATTTATCCGACAGATATCTATCAGCCCTCTTAAAAGCCCATTATTGATAAACCCATAAAAGCCCAACACTCCACCCCCTAAGGCCCCAACGGACCTAGCCCACGCCCTACCGCCACGCGCACAAGGCCTGCGGCCACAGTCCACATGGCCCACGCGCCACGCAACCCCCCCTCTCCTATGCCTAGATTCTCAGGCTCTCAGTACATAAGCGAAGGAGCCCGCACACACACACCCCGCACTGCCATAGTGAAGACTGAGAAGAGTCACAAGTTCTAAGTTTCAAGCTTCAGAGTTTAGCCTTGCGAGTTGTGACTCACTACTTCAGGCCTTCATGCTTTAGGCTTCAACTTTACGATTCACTACTTCAAGCCTTCAGGCTTCAGCCTTGTGACTTGCTCGCCCAGTCGCCCAATGTAAGTATTGCCCCTTCAGCAATACCACAAATCTACAATAGTTCTGCCAACATACTGTAGCTGATTATTTTCTTATTAAAATCCCTTTTCACTTCAACCTACTCCAAAATGATCCTTCTTCTCTTTTGTTTTCTCACAACCATCTTCACACTTCACGATTCACACAGGTTGTGAATCACAATTCACGCAGGGACTAGGGAGCCTTCAGAGTTTAGCCTTGTGACTGAGTGACTCACTGTTTCAAGCCTTCAGGCTTTAGGCTTCAGCTTCATGATTCACGATTCACTGCTTCAGGCCTTAAAGCTTCAGCCTTGTGATTCGCTCGCCTAGTCACCCAATGTAAGTATTGCCCCTTCAGCAATACTGCATATCTCCAATAATAATGCCAACATACTGTAGCTGAATATTTTCTTATTAAAATCCCTTTTCACTTCAACCAACTCCAAAATGATCCTTCTTCTCTTTTGTTTTCTCATAACTATCCACCCATATTCTCAACTTTTGAAGCAATCTTAGCCTTTTTTGAGTGGACATGGCTACTTGATTGTGTGGAACCTCCTATAGTTTCCTTATAAGTTGATTGTAATATTCTATTATTAACTGAAACCTTAATCTGCAAAAAGATTTTTTTGGTTGCATAAAAAATATATATTAATTTTAGATACAATTGAAATTAGTGTTTAAAATTACAGTTGGCATTGCTTAATTATTTTAACTAAAGTTCAAATTTTTAGTTCATAACATGGTTGTACTAAAGTAGAATTAGTTAATAAACTACTTCTAATTTTATTTGTTCATTCTTACTTTATTTGTTTCATTGTTTGGTTAGTTACGTTAGTAATAATGGTTGTATTTGATTTCACATTTTTCTGTCTTTGCAAGTCATTACAAGGATTAGAAAAAAAAAAAATGTCTTAGTTAATAGCGAATTCAATTGATCAAAATGATAAAATGAGTAAAGAAGAAATTCGGTTGCCAGATTCATCGAACATAGAACCTACAAATGAAACAACTCCACTAGTTAAAAGAGTTAAGAAAAAAACATTTAATATTTGAGTTGATTGAAGGTGGAGATAAGCAATATGCCCAATGTAAGTATTGTTGACCTAATAAGGCTTAATCTCGTTTTGATGATAACAAATCAAGGTTACTTAACATGTTTATGTGAGTTTGAGTTTTAGGACTTAAGTGTTTTTTTGTGAGCATACTTGAAGAGCTTAATTGATTTGAACACTTAAATTCATAACTCATGAGGGATATAAAGCTATGTGAGATATTAAGCTTATTGAAGCATTGCATAAAGCTCAGAAGACATATTAAAAGCTTCACAACATGAAGTAGGCACTTGGATAGAATAATCTGATGAAAGTCTCATGTAAGTATTTCAAAACTCAATTTTGATTGATTGAAGCTCTTAGGATATGTCATTGGACTTAGATACCTGATTTTATACATGGAAAATATTTTCTCAAAGTTCAAATTAAGTTTTCCATTACATGAATTAAGTTTGGAACCAAAAATATTGAAAAACAAGTGTTGCTGAAAGGACATGCGACTAATGATAAATCATCACGCGACTGTGGTGATACTGAGTTTGAAAATATACAAACAAAGTAGGTAAAGGTGATTGACCTATTGAGCAAAGTCGACTGACCCCATTCTAACTTCCAGGATGTACTATTTTTAAAAGAGCATAGGCGACTGACCCTTCGAGGACAAGCCACTGATGCATATGTTTAAACGAGTTATAGCGCTGCTCTTGTTTCCATATCTTGTTTGATTGGTTTCCAAATTAAGAGAAAACTTCAAGGAAACTTTTTAAAACCCTAGTGCACTATTTAAACATCATATTCTCGCACATTAGGGTAACGAAAAATTCAAAAAGAAAGAGAATGACACATTCATACTTTGAAAAACTTTTTGGTTATACTTGTAACGACCTGCTTTTTCATGTTATATTTTTTTTTCTCCTACATAAATTAAATGTAAAATTTCTACTGCTCTGATACCATTTAATATAAAACAAACCCACATCACGGACCGGATAGGACCCGTGAAATCTAAAATGCAATTAATCACCTAAACAGCGGGAAGCATAATGCATACAACCAGGTCAATATATACAATACCAAAGTGTCGAAATATTTCCCCAAAATATACATACACAACCATTCCAAAAATACCCTCGACTGAACCCAAGGACTATTCAAACTAACTTCCCAAAAATACTCACCCTACAAATAGGGCAGTTCAAAAGTTCCTTCTATCTACGAGTATGATCTGCTCGTCTAACTGAATCACCGGAAAAATATTAAATCACTGGGATGAGACAACGCTCAATAAGATGAAATATGTTATTGCTAGTGTGTGGCAAATGAGTTACATATTGTAAAATCTAACTTAGAATTACCATAGATAACTAAATTTAAGAAAGCATATACAAATTACGTACAATATATCTCACACGTATGTTACTTAACATAACTGTCTTTATGTAATAACCTAAGAATTAAACAGGGTCTTGTCAACGAACACAGGGGATTCGTTGATGAGAACATATAAGGGCCTCGTCGACGAGGATATGTCGCGTCAAGGGGAAGATACCGAAAGGGGGTTTTTGACACTCTGAAATTCGTCGACGAAAGGTTCAGGCTCAATGACAAAATTCTTAAGGACTTGTCGATGAGATGACGTGTCTCATCGACCAATCCGGATCTATAAATAGTTGAAAACCTGGATTTTATGCAGAATTTGGCGTAAGAAACTCTCTCTCTCTCTAAAACGTCCCTATCCCCTTCTCTCTTCGATCTTGGCTCCGTTTCTCGCTAGATTGACGATCTGAGGCCACCACAACGCTCGTGGGAAAGTTCTTTGCAAGTCTACCAAAGCGGATCGTTGGTGGGAATGATTCGAATTCTATCCCAATTTCAGGGTAAGTCATTTTATTCAGTATTTTTCTTTCCTAAATTTATAAGAAATATAGTATACGAAGAAATAACGATATTTTGTTCTGGGAGATGTGGTTTTCAGGGTGTTGAGTGGAGAACCCTGCAGGTGTGAGACCAGATATAGAAAAAGGCTTTTCAGAAACGAGGTAAGGGAAATATGCTATGCTAGGAGTTTTAACAATGTTATAAAAAAATTTTGTATATATATATTTATATACTAGTTTAATATCCAGTTTTTACAGAATAAGAGTTTTAATATTTTTCTGGCCTAAGTAGATAATTGTCTGAAATATAACTTACACAGCTTTTTACAACATATCATGCTATCCAATATATACAAATATAGACTGATATATATACAGATATTTATTTAGATCAGTATATTACAGATATTTATTCAGATCAATATATTACAGTTTTTTATTCAGTTCAGTATAACACAGTTTATTCAGATTAGTATATACAGTATTTACAAAATGTCATGTTTCCTAATACCATAACACTCAATTTATACAGACAGATTATATAGTTAGATATACAGATATATCATCAAGATGCTACAGTTATGACATTCAGATATTACAGTATTTACAGTACAGAATTATAATGTTATGGTTATTTTGGAAACGTAATGAAAATAGTAGAAAGTTTATAGTATTATATATATATATATATATATATATATATATATATATATATATATATATATATATATATACATGGTATTAGATCCCTATGAAAATATTATAGAAAAATACAGATTACAGAGCATGGTACCGTTGCTAATACAGATAGAGTGCAACCACATATCTCAAATAGTGTGTGGGTACCGTCAAACCATGCTTGGAGTGGATGTAGCTCCCCAGTTCGCTGGGTTGAGGGGGTCAGTTTGACGAGGTAGCAGTCCAGTTCCGTGCCTAGGAGTGGATGCAGTTTAGCTAGGCTGAGGTAGTGTAGAGTATAGTAACTTATCTGGAGGGCCGACCAGCGTTAAGTCCCACCTACAGGACGCACAACCCTATCATGAGGGGTCAAATCATGACATACAAAGTTTCAGGGAAAAGGCACAGTTATTGTAACGTCCCAAACCCTTAAATCCGGGTCCAGCGAGTTATAATTGATAAAATCTCTAATAATCCATAATCAACATATACGCAGCCGAAAACATAAACATAATCTCCATATAACATAATACTAGAGTTTACTAATTCTAACAACCAACCATAATAAATTAATCATCCACTTGTATTCAAATATATACATGTCTCCAAAACATTATCCACAAATACTTGTATGTTTCACAACCATCCATATCTTATAAAACTTAAAGCATAAATCATCAAAAACATAAAATATACATATCATAATTAACATAAAAATATATCATTTTCTCTTTCTATTTACCAAAAATGCTATAAAATCTTGAGCTCTCTAAGCTCGATCTCGAGGAAATCCTGAAAAAAATAATTTCATATTCGGGTGAGACACATCTCAGTAAAGGAAGAAACTATATATATATTAAACACAGCGTGTGGCTAACATGAGTTTATATATGACATATTATTTAACATTTGAAAATCGTTAACATAATTTCTGAAATCATTTACTGAACCTAATCAAACATATGCAAATGTTTAACCCACAAGATTACCCGAGGATAGGCCTGATTACCTGCCCATACAAGTAGCACCCCTCTGTTATAATATTTAGGCAACCCAAAAGTCACAACTAAAGCATACCAGGGCACTCACCTTACTCAGTAAGCCCTCAAGTGATAAATTGATCTCGTACTCACACAGTTCATACAAAAGTTTATCGGCAAAGGCCTTAAGGATAGGGAAATCTACCCGCCCATACAAGTAGGTTCCCTTTGCCCTAGTATGTTATGTAGCTACTGCCACATCTGTAACTACTAGTGCACTCGCATTACTCAGCAAGCCCTCAAGAGAAAGGTACGTCTCGCCCAATCGTAACATGTTCTACGTACATACATACTTCTAATATCATAATACATCATTATTTCTATCATTATTCAATCATACACATCTGTTCATATTCATGGCTTAACATTGCATTGCATTTCACTTTAAGTGACTCTTTCCCATTTTACATTGTTTACATTTCACATTTCATTTCCACTTCATTCATTTCCCTTTTTATTTCATTTCATTTCATACCCAGCATCTTTCAGTTGTTTTACCCAACATCTTTCAGCTATTTTACCTAGTATTTTTCAGCTATCATACATTTACCCAACATCTTTCAGCTGTTTTACCCAGCATATTTCAGTTGTCATATATTTACCCAGCATCTTTCAACTGTTTTACCCAACATCTTTTAACTATTTTACCCAGCATATTTCGGCTGTTTACCCAGCATATTGCAGCTGTTTACATGGTTGCATTAGCACACATAAGATGCACAGTTCATATCATATTTCATTCACAATACATTACTTACTTAACCTGCATCTCATACATTTAACATATATTTGCACAGAATCTCATGCCACACAGTTTAGTAATAAAATTCATACATTGCCTGTAAAATAAGCCAACCAACATTTAACTTTTATATATTGAAAATACCTTTCATTCCTTACATAATTACCCTAAAAATATTTTTCCACTTTCATCAGTTCATTTTCGCATATACATATCTAATAAACAATCCTAAACTCGAAAAAATATAATTTAAATGGTTGACATTTTAAACCCATGCCGAAACATATACACGTATATATAACACAATTTATTTTTCATTAAATTCATAAAAATTCTGGTTTAATAAATATTTTTTCCCTTACCTGGTTTCTTGAACTATGCCAATAGGAACTCTGAAAAATACCTGCGGCGCTCACCCGGATCTTGAATCAAAAATCCTAATTCCATGTAATTAATCCTTAATAAAATATTATTTTAATATTTCCTAAGCCTTTAAATTTTAAATAAATAAATATACCCTTAAATATAGCCACATTACCAAATTTTCCAAATTAATTAATTCATTTCCCCAAAATTCTACCCATCTAACCTTTCCTAGGCTCTACACATCTCAAATTAACATTTAAACTAATATTTAACACCCCCACTTAATTTTCTGAATTATGTCTGCGAGACCCAAAATTACACCTGCAGCCCTCACCGGGCCCTAAATTCTGAACATTCTACTTCAATTCCAAATGCTCAACATTTTAGCATTTCTAAATTAATCCTAATTAATTAAAAATAAGCCCCTAAATAATCCTCGTACCCCAAATTTGGGATTTTGCCCACGACAATCCCACGGGAATTCTGTCTCGCTAGACTTGTAGAGAATCATCCCTAGATTCTCATGGTGGTCTGCGTTCATCAATCAGGCTTATAATTTACAAGAAATTAAAGAAAGTGGAGGAATTGGCTTACCCTAGGAGATACGCCTATGCCGCTCCTACCACTGATCTGCTCCAGTACAAATGACAGCAGCGGAGAATGGAGTCCAGCAGTATCTTCTGATTCTCGATCAGGCGAGAATCTGCCATGTAACTGAGAGGAGAAGAAAAGAGAATGAGAGGAGAAAGAAAGAGTTTAGGGGGGGCTGTCTCTGCGCATCCTGCAAGAATTAATTCCTGAAGAACCTTCCTAAAGGATTTGAGATCCTTTAGGAAGGTAAAAATATATAATAATAATAATAATAATAATAATAATAATAATAATAATATTTAATTAATATTAATAATAATATGTTTTATTAATAAAAATAAAAATAAATTTTAATTAATTTTTTTATATTCGATTAATTAATTAATTAATTAATTTAAATATTTTTTTTTGGGTTATTACAGTTATGTATATGTATGCAGTTTTACAACATTTGATAATTATAGTATATTATTACCAGTATGAAAAGTAGAAAATCATATGACAATTATATTTTAAGCTATGCCAAAATACATGATGTACCTTGTACAAATTTACCATTTATACAGTTTCAGATGTTATTAAAATAGTATGCTACTTAATTGCCACACACTAGTAATAGCATATTTTCATTCACTGAGCGTCGTCTCACCCTATTACTTTAACATTTTTCAAGTGAGCTAGTTAGGCAAGCAGATCAGGCTCGCAGATAGAGTGATTACTTGCTTGCCTTGTATATAGGGTAAGTTCGTACGGAGTTTTGTATTTTTGGGTAAATGGTACTGGAGAGAGATGTAAAATATAATTATATTCTGGAAATACTAAATTCTGGTATTGTATGTATATATATGGCTGTATGATTTATGTTTTCGTTGCATAGGTATGTTTATAGTATTCAGGAATACCCCAATGCCCTCTGAGGCCTAAGATTACATAGCGGGGCATCAGAGTAGTTCATGTGTTATTTAAATGGGAAAAAAAGTGAACTAATTTTTTAGGTCATTACATTTTGGTATCAAAGCCTAGGTTGCTAGGTTGTGTAGACTCTAGAGTGTAGTGAGAAACAATACTAGAATATAGGAAAAAGGATTTGAGGTTGTGTTCTGTGATCTGGATACAGGATTTTCGTGGTGGTTTCTATGTTTTTCTTGGAGTGACAATTGTAAGAAAGCCATAGTAAACTATCGACGAGTCATGTCTTTAGGTTGTAGGATTTGATTTGGGGTCAGGAACAGGAGGGATTGTTAATAGAGAATCTAAAGTTTTTGTTGAATGGAATAAAATAGATTCGTATAGGAAATAGGATTCTGAAACGGTGATCTATGTATTTGCAGGATGGACCCAAGAGGTTGTAGCGCTCACATTAGTAGAGATAATGGAGCTGGACCTTCTGGTGCAGGGGGCGGGGATTCAGATGATGTGTTACGTAGTGTGGCTCAACAAGTTATGGCTGAGATTGATTAGACCTCCATGGAGTAGGGAGGTCCATCGCCGGCTTAGGGGTGTACGATAGAGAAATTTATGAATATGAACCCACCGACATTTTCAGGAGCAGCTGACCCTACAGTTGCGGAGAATTGGGTACAGGAGGTAGAGAAGATTCTAACAGTATTTCACTGCACTAATGAGCATAGAGTCTTATATGCTACGTATAAATTGGTAGGGGAGGCTGAGAGATGGTGAACAACCACTAGATTATTGGAGGAGAGAGGGCTATTCCAGTGCTGATGACCTAGGCTTGATTTAGGGACATTTTCTTTGATAGATATTATCCTACCTCATTTAGAGAGGCTCTAGTACAGGAGTTTCTGAGTCTATCCTAGGGATCAATGACAGTCCAGTACTATGCTGCAAAATTTATCGAGCTATCACATTTCTACCCCTACATTGTTCCAGATGAAATCAAGAAGGCTAGGATGTTCGAAAGGAATATGAGGCGAGATATTTTTAGGTAGGTGGCAGTGTTGAGGATATAGGATTTCTCAGAGTTGGTAGACAGCGCTATTATAGCAGAGGAAAGTCTGCCGAGAGAGACTGAGGCACTGAACTATAAGAAAAGGGTCACACCCTCGAGTTTTCAGGTGGGGTCCAGCAGAGGCCCTTTTAGAGGAGGTATATCTGGCGGGGGTCAGAGACAGATGGAAGAGCATGGTGGATTTCAGGGTGGATAGCCTCCCACCACTTGTCCCAGATGTGGACGGAGACATCCAGTTGAGTGTCGGCTAGGGGAGAATGTTTGCTATCACTGCGGAAGACACGACCATATGGCTTGATCCTATTAGATGCCGCCAGGTTATGCACCGGCCCCTAGACCATTTCAGGGTGGATACCAGGCGCCCCCGAAGGTCAGCAGAGGAACACTGCACTGGAGAGAGTCTATGCGCTGATGTTGGGTGACACCGAGATGGTCGGAGATGTAGTCATAGGTACCCTTATTGCTTTACCATATAAAGTTATTGTTTTATTTGATATAGGTGCCACTCATTCCTTTATATCGTAGGGTATGTAAGAATAACTGGGGTAGATACACAACAATTATATATAGAACTGTTTGTGGGTACGCCGATGGGTTCTGTGGTAAAATGCTAGAAGGTGCTTCAGAATTTTTCAGTAAGTATTCAGGAGAGAGTGCTACTAGCTAATCTCGTGGTCCTAGATATACAAGGGTTTGATGTGATACTGGGTATGGATTAGCTAGCAACTCATCACGCTAGCACAGATTGCCATTAGAGAGAAGTGCTTTTCAAACCCCTAAGTGAGCAAGAGTATAGATTCGTGGGTTCACGCGTACGTGCCTCGCCATAGCTGGTGTCGGCTATTCAGCTGAGGAGACTTCTACGAGGTGGTTTCCAGGGGTATGTTACATACACAAAGGAATCACCGAAGGAAGAACTAAAAAAAATTGATATATCAGTATTGCGTGAATTCCCAAATGTTTTTCCGGATGAATTTCCTGACTTACCACCAGATCGAAAGATTGAATTTACTGTAGATTTGTTGCCAGGTTCAGCACCGGTATCTAAGGCACTGTACCGTATGTCTCCAGTCGATTTAAAAGAATTGAAAGATTAGTTACAGGAGTTACAGGATAAAGGTTTCATCATACCCAGTGTGTCGCCCGATGGAGCACCAGTTCTGTTCGTGAAAAAGAAAGATAGGACCATGAGGTTATGTATTGATTATAGGGAGATAAATAAATTGACAATCAAGAATAAATATCCTCTCCCTAGGATTGATGATTTGTTTGATCATCTCCAAGGGACTTAGGTTTACTCTAAAATTGACCTGCAGTCGGGTTACCATCAGGTGAAGGTTCGAGCAGAAGACATTTAGAAAACAGCATTTTGAACAAGATATGGACATTACGAGTTCCTGGTAATGCCATTTGGGTTGACTAATGCACCAGCAGTATTTATGGATTTAACGAACTGGGTGTTTCTGTAACAACCAGAAGAATAATGGTATTTAAATAATAAAAAGAAAGGGAAATGGAAATAGGAACAGAACGAGGTAGTCGACTTTGTCAATGACATTGCGTTTTGGATGGGATAATCCCGAGGAATTTTTCAGCTCCTCATCAACAAATGCAAGAGACTTGTCAATGAGGGTATTAGAGGAGCTCGTCCATGAGGACAGGATTCTTCGACGAGAAGATACCAAGAAAAGATTTTTTGGAAGACTGAAATTCGTCGATGAGGGTTCAGGTTTGTCGACAAACTTTCTACAGGACTCGTCGACGAGGTGATGTGGCTCATCGACAAATCCCGTAGTATAAATAGAGATTAAACGTAATTTTCAGTCCATTTTATTGTGCACTCTCTTTTACCCTTCGGTTCCTCCTCCTTCTCTCTTCGATTTTGGGCCAGATTTCCGCCAGTTCGAGGATTTGAAGCCACCATGATGCTCTTGGGGAAGTTCTCTGCAAGTCTGCTAGAGCAGATCGTCGATGGGGCTGAGTTGGAAACCATCCCAAATCCAGGGTAAGACTTTCTACTCAATATTTGAATTCTTCACAGTTGTAGAAAGTGTAGTACGCGTAGAAATACTAAAATTTAGTTATGGGGAATGTTGTTTTCAGGGTGTTGAATGGGGAACCCTGCGGGTGCAGGAGTGTTTGTTTTAGGGGCTTTTCAAGAACCAAGTAAGGGGATAAACTAAGTTAGTAATTTTGTGAAAATATGTATATTGCTACAGCATTTGATTTCAGGAAAAATAAATATATTTATATATGATTTATATTTGAGAAATACTGTTGAAAATGATGGTATGTTAAATATATGAAAACCTGTTTAGTATGGTATGAGTTGAAATTGAAATGAAATACTGTTTTTTAGGAATATGATAAGATATGAATTTTTATAATGTGAAAACTAACATACAGGCCGTGATTTTGATATATTTGCCGGCGTACGGGCCAAGCTATGTGTATGATTCGCCGGCATATGGGCCGAGCTATGGATATGTTTGTCGGTGTACAGTCCAAGCTATAGAAATGATTTGCTAGCATACGAGCTATGCTACGATTTGCCAGCGTACGGGCCGATGATTTTCATGATATACATGCAAAATGAGATGATTGATTTGATAATTAATGATATGAAATATCCATGTATCACAGTTTTAGTATATGTTATATGATATCAGAACCTGGTTGGCTTGGTCTAGGCTAGCACTTGCACGGTACCATTGCTATGTGTCCATGGTCATCATGATCATAATATTTGTGTTAACACCGCTGTACGGAGTGGTATGAGATTGGATGGTCGATGTGGTTTTTAAGAAGTATGTGAGCGCCCCTGGTGTACAGAGCAAGTCTGGCAGACCAATCGGACTTAGAGACTGTACTTTTGACTTGGCAGTGGTCGGCCAACCATTGTCAGGTCCCGCCTTCGGGCCACACAACCCAGTCATGTAGGAGTAATACATGACAACAGGCAACTAACTTACCAGGAATGTTTTTGTATTATTATTATTATATGTGATGATATATGTTTATGAAAATGCAGTATGTTCTGCCATGTTTTGATGATATATATATATATATATATATATATATATGTTTTCCCAGATTTGACATAACATT
The DNA here is from genome assembly GCF_029873635.1 of Malania oleifera. NCBI lineage: Eukaryota > Viridiplantae > Streptophyta > Magnoliopsida > Santalales > Ximeniaceae > Malania > Malania oleifera. The sequence continues at coordinate 85,320,991 of NC_080427.1, read as the reverse complement.
TTACTGAATATGATCTGTATGGTATATGTATAACACGGAATATTCATGTTGCCACACATTAGTATTAGTTTATTTCCCTTACTGAGAGGTGTCTCACCCCAAATTTTATAAACATTTCAATAGCCCCTAATAGGAGAGCGGGAAAAGCCCGGCTAATCTAGTGCTGTTGATCTGCCCTCTTTGAAGAGTAAGTTTTAGTAGGGATAGGTAGATTTTGTGGGAAATGTCCCTAGATCTTATTTTTGGGATGTGTATACTGAAATACAATGGATATAGTGACTCTGGTATTTATGGTATTGTGATGGATGTTTTCGTATTTATGATATTATGATTGTATGTTTCCTGCTGCTTAGGCTTCTGCTATATGTTGTGATGTATCCCTAGTATCCACGGGTCCAGATGGATTATGATCTACTGAGTTTTGTGATATTGTATTATATTATGGAAAAAATGTGGAAATTAAGTAGGTCATCACAGTTTGGTATCAGAGCCTAGGTTGCTAGGTTCTGTAGGTTATTAAGTGCAGTGGAAACAATACTAGAGTATAGGAAATGATTTGAGGTTAGTTCTACAATCTAGAGGTAGGACTTCTGTGGTAGTTTCTATGTTTTTCCTAGGGTGATGAATTTAGGAAAACCATAGTAAGCTATTGTCAAGTTGTGTTCCTAGAATGTAGGACTGGGGATTAGAAATAAGTTGGAATGTTAAGATAAGTGGTGAGGATAGGATTTCTAAGTTGTGTTTGTTGTTTTCAGGATGGATCCAGGAGGAAATAGTGCCCATACGAGTGGCAGTAATGGAGCAGGGCCATCAGGTGCAGCTGGGACTGACTCTAATGCGGTATTACATAAAGTGGCTCAACCATTTATGGCTGAGATCACTAGGAGCTCAAGGGAGTACGGTGGTCCATCTACAGGCCATGGGTGCACTATAGAAAACTTTACGAAGATGAATCCTCCGATGTTCTCAGGTGGAGTTGATCCTGCAGCTGCTGAGAACTGGATGTAGGAGACCGAGAAAGTCTTGGGTGTATTGTAGTGTACTGAGGAACAGAGGGTCCTCTTTGCCACCTATAGACTGATAGGAGAGGCTAAGAGGTGGTGGACTATGGTGAGATTGCTGGAGCAGTAGAGGGTGACTCCGATAGCCATGACATGGGATCGGTTTAAAGAGTTGTTCTTTGATAGATATTTTCCAGCTATTGTTAGGGAGGCTAAAGTAGAAGAGTTCCTGAGTCTGAAGCAGGGACAGTTATCCATCCAGCAGTATGCGACACATTTTATCGAACTCTCTCGTTTCACCCGTATATTGTTCCCGATGAAGTAAAGAAGGCGAGGCAGTTTAAGAGAGGCTTGAGGCGGAGTATATTCAAGCAGATGGTGGTGCTGCGGATCCGGGATTTTGTTGAGTTAGTCGACAGGGTGGCCTTAGCAGAGATTGGTGAGCGTCTTAATGCAGAAGAGCAGGGAAAAAGGAAAAGATCTACATCTACCAACTACCAGCAAGATCATAGACTGGGTCAATGGAGGTCCTCCAGTCTGCCAGACTTATGGTAGGAGACACTAAGGAGAGTGTTGAGCAGGAGGGCTGGTGTGCTATCGCTGCGGTAGAGCGGGGCATATGGTGTGAGACTGTCTTACCCCACCAGATGCAGTTCCAGCTCCCAGACCATACTGGAGAGGTTATCAGGTGCCACGTGGGGGCCAACAGAGGAATGCAGCTCCAGCTATAGTGTTTACGTTGACGCCGGGTGATGCTGAGACGATGGGTGACATGGTCACAGGTATGGTTATTATGCTTTCTTTTAAAGTTATTGCATTATTTAAATTTAGGAGCTACGCACTCGTTCATGTCATCGGGGTGTGTTAAATTATGTGGGGCTGAAACACAACCATTAGATGTTGAATTGTTGGTAGCTACACCGACTGGGTCAGCAGTGAGGTGTAGTAGGGTGCTCTGAGGTTGTCTAGTTGATATTCAAGGAAAGACTTTGTTTGCTGATCTGATAGTGCTGGATATGCATGGGTTTGATGTTATATTTGGCATGCATTGGCTAGCAGCTAATTTTGCCAACATAGATTGTCGAGCACGGGAAGTAATGTTCAGACCTTCGGGGAAAGCAGAATTCAAGTTTGTAGGATTGTAGGTGCAATCCCCACCTCAGTTAGTTTCATCTATTCAGGCCAGAAAACTATTGCTAAGTGGTTGTCAGGGGTTTGTGGCTGTTGTGAAAGAGATGTCAGAGAATGAATTGAAACTTGCTAGCGCACCTATAGTAAAGGAATTTATAGATGTTTTCCTAAACGAGTTACCAGGCTTGCCACCCGATCGTAAGGTAAATTTCCCTATTGATCTACTTCCAAGTACAACATCGATTTCTAAAGTACCTTACCGAATGGCGCCAGTAGAATTGGCAAAATTGAAGGATCAGTTGCAAGATTTGATTGATAAGGGCTTCATACAACCCAGTGTATCTCTGTGGGGAGCTCCAATTTTATTTGTGAAGAAGAAAGATGGGTCTATGAGGATGTGTATAGACTACAGGGAAATCAATAAAGTGACAATCAAGAATAAATATCCTCTACCCCGTATCGACGATTTGTTTGATTAGCTCCAGGGTACACAGGTGTATTCGAAGATTGACCTCAGATCTGGCTACCATTAGGTAAAAGTGAAAGTAGAAGACGTCTCGAAGACGACCTTCAGGACCAGGTACGGGCATTACGAGTTTCTTGTTATACCGTTTGGTTTGACGAATGCCCTTGCGGTATTTATGAACTTGATGAACAAAGTCTTCTACCAATACTTAAACCAGTTTGTTGTTTTTTTTTTGATGATGTACTATTCTATTCGAGGAGCTATGTGGAGCATGAGACGCACTTGAGGCAAGTTTTGCATATGCTTTGGGAAAAAAAGTTATACGCCAAGTTCAGTAAATGTGAATTCTGGCTTGAGAAGGTCGTCTTTTTGGGGCATGTTGTATCTGGAGACGGTATTTCTGTGGATCCTAGTAAGGTTGAATGATGCGAACCTCAAACGACACGTGTTGAGACCCAGCAAACAATGTTGGAATACTTGCCCAAGAAAGCTAAAATTCAGATTTTTGGATAGATATGAATGGTATACCTCGACCCGTTGTTTACGACAAACAAGAATTTTGGTATATACAACCTCAACCCGTTGTTTAGTGCGAAACACGAACCTTGGTATAAGGAAGACACCACAAACGGTGGTGGAAAGCCTTTTGATAAGTAGTTGGTGAACGCCACAGGAAATCCCGATAAGTTCGAAAAGTTCTTCAAAAGAACCACGAAGAAACAAAGCCTCAAAGCCTCACATTTTTATTCCATTATATTGCTTCTTACAATGGTGAGATATATATAGCTAGTATGGGAGACAAGGACATTAAACACTTAATAATTCCCACACAAACATGGGAGACAAGAACATTAAATACTTAGTAATTTCCATACAAACATGGGACAAGGACATTAAATATACCAACTTACTAGACACATTAATGACTCTCACAACTTACTAAAATCCTATGCAAGCTAAGTTGCCTTGCAATACACCATTAAGTCAAATCCCATATTTGAATTAGCACACAATTATTAATAAGGAGATTAGAGCCATTAAGCAAGATTAGCACCATCACAAACTTGAATTAAGTTTAGTAAATCTTCATCTTTCTTTGGGCCATGCTTGGAGTGCCCCATTTTTGAATAAGCTCAAATATCTTGAATCAGCTCATGAAGTATTTCTTTGATCTTCTTGGATCTTGCTCTGATGATAGGCCCAACTGAAACATGTAATGTATCCTTCCATGGTGCTTATTGATTCTCATCAGTTGAGGCCGTAGTGAATTGGGCTAGACCGAGAAATGTCCAGGAGATCAGGAGTTTCTTGAGTCTAGCTGGGTATTACCGCCATTTCGTTGAGGGATTCTCAGCTTTGTCAAGGCCTTTGACATGACTAATGAGGAAAAATGTCAGATTTGAGTGGGACGACAGCTGTGAGTAGAGTTTTCAAGAGTTGAAGCAAAGGCTAGTCACAGCACCAGTGTTGGTCATCCCGTCAAGGGGTGAGGGGTATGTCATTTACAGTGATGCTTCCTTGAAGGGACTTGGTTGTGTATTAATGCAGCATGACAGGGTGGTGGCGTATGCGTCCAAGCAGTTGAAAGAATATGAAAAGAACTACCTTACACACGATCTTGAATTGGCTGCAATAGTACACACATTGAAGATTTGAAGGGATTACGTGTACGGCAAACGGTGTGAGATCTTCTCCGACCATAAAAGTTTGAAGTACTTTTTCACTCAAAAGGAACTGAATATGAGGTAGAGAAGGTGGTTAGAGCTTATTAAGGATTTTGATTGTACCATCAGTTATCACCCAGGGAAAGCAAACGTGGTAGTTAATGC